>NW_024572770.1:0-264 GCF_018153835.1 Drosophila eugracilis | reverse complement strand
GTTATTGGTGCTCATCAGGTGTCATTTATAAAGTTATTAAGAAGAATCCTTGTGGCTAAGATCTTTTCACTGCAGGACCACAGCTGTCCCCACCTATCTTCACCCTCAGATCGTGAACCCAGAATATCCACAGTTCTTCAGCAAAGCGCGCTGGGCAAACCGGCAATGGCTGGTGGCCTGGCTGTTTTCCAGAGAGGCAATCAGCTAGCCAAGCTTCAAGTTCTCAACTGGTTTCAGTCTGAGCTGCTGAGAGCGCCACCCATT
>NW_024572769.1:0-10799 GCF_018153835.1 Drosophila eugracilis | reverse complement strand
GCGTGGCTAGCTACTCCTGCTTTCTGCAGCGAGCTTAAGATGCTCTCATTATGAAACATACACCATCAAAGTGCTGAACTCAGGTGATTGCGCCACCAGTGCAACTCTTCGATGCCTATAGGCTTGTACAAACATTTTCGTGAAAAGGGAATAGTTTTCCATCACCACCAGCTGCCAGAAGACCGGACCCTTTCGCATGGTCATGAGAACACCATCATGATGTCCCTTCTCGGAGGACATCATTGAATGCCTGCAGGAACAGGGTCACTGTGTTATCTCGGCATATATACCCTCGTAGCAAGGCAACCAGCTTCCAGTCAATATGAGGTTTGTGGATTGTTAAGAAGGCAGAGACAACAACAAGCTTCTTAAAACCTCACCGCTGCAGACATAAGGTGACCTGGGAGAAGCCGCGAAGCAGTCCGGCCCCTGTGCAATGCAATAGGGTGCCAGGAATACGGTCACACGAAAGCGTACTGCATTAATGGCATCACATATGCAGAGAATGCGGAGAAAACCACCCTACCATGGAGTGCAAACTTGCAAAAGACGACCCCAGGTGCTGCTTTCACTGCGGCAACTCCCATGCAGCAAACTTCAAAGGATGCCAAAAATACTTGCAAGTCGCTGTCAAGCATAGTCCCCAGTCGAAAGTCTCAGAAGCCACCGTTACAAACTCGACCCTTCCAATACACCGCCTCACCCAACTCTGGCGCGAACACAGTACGCTGGTGTGGAGCCAAAAGGAGCCAATCCAACACACATAATCCTCCAACTCAATCAAAAACGCATAATGCCTCTCTTGATGCTTTAAAAATTGAAACAACTTTTACGAGGCTCGACAGGATGATGACCCTCACGTAGAAACGTTGAAATGCAAGCAATCCTGCAAACGCGTTCACTTCTTTCTCGTGCTCTTGCTCTTCATAATGGGTGCGCTTAAAATTGCCTTCGGGAATCCCAATGGACTAAGTTCGAAAGCAAACGAGATCGCTGCCTTCATTGAGCTTTTACGAAGCAGACATCCTCCTGCTGTCTGAATCCCGCCTCAATTTCTGTTCCACTTATTCAAGATCCCTGGCTCACGTTGTATACAAAGCCGATCATCCGGACGACCGAAGACAGGGGGGCGCGCGATCCTCGTAAAGTCGGTCATTTACCATCGAAATATTAAGTGGAGGCCGAAGTCGGCTCCGTTCCTTGCCCAACAATAATGTCGAAATTGTGGCATCTGGCGAAGCCACCCGCTACCCCCTACTGTGCAAACGCCACACCCAGTGCAATCGACTTTGGCATCTCGAAAGGTTTCCGACAACAGCAAGTCTCTGTTAGAGTACTGGAGCCGAGCGTATCTTCTGACCATTTACCATTGCTCTTCCTGATCAACGAAGAAGCTCAATTCTTTAAAGGAGTCCCCAAAATGCTGCCAGCACATGCCAACGTTGACATCTTTTAAGTCGTACATCGAGTCACACTCCGTACTCAATGTGCCTATAACCACCTGTAACGAGCTGGATGCGTATGTTGATTACTTCACAACCACAATCACAGCTGCTGCTCAGCGAGCTACGCCACCTCAGCGGCAATCTGATCCCCCGCCTACTAGGAGGGCGCCCTTACTGACTTTGGAGGCAAGGGGCACTTCTGGAGCAAAAGGCACCTCAGAAGGCAGTTCATTGTGACTGGTGATCCTGCAACTAAGCAGCTGCTATCAAGCGTCTCAAACAGACTGCACAGATTGCTAGCTAAAACCCCGCCAAAAGAACATCGATACCCTGCTTGAGGAGCTGGCCCGGATAATTGCAGCGATTTTCGATATGGAAACTAACAAGAGGAGTTAAAAGACAGCCGCTTTTCCAATCCCCAATTCTGAGTCACAGTGGCCTCTGGCTCAAGAACGACTGCGACAAGGCAAACGCTTTTGCTGAACATCTGTCCACCACCTTTACTCCCTTTTGAACTTCCAGACGCTTCCCACCGCAAAGAAGTTGACAATTTGTAAGAGCCCCTATCCAACCAGCTCGACCTATTAGACATACTACGCCGCAAGAAGTTACGCTCCAGCTAAAGGCGCTAAACTTAAAAAAGACTCCAGGACTCGATGGTATCGATAATCGAGCGGCAAGGTCTCTTCCGCCCAAAGGAGTGCTAGGGCTGGTGAAGATCTTTAACGCTATGCTAAGCCTGGGATATTTTCCAACGCAGTGGAAAAGAGCGCGAATAATAATGATTGCAAAGGCAAACAAGCCACCTACGCAAATTGACTCCTACCGCCCAATTAGCCTGTTATCGACTTTCTCCAAAGTCTTTGAGCGGATTCTGCTTAGTCGGCTGATGGATCTCCCACAAGTAGAAGGTCACATACCTCAACATCAGTTCGGCTTTAGGAAATCCATGGCTTCCCCAGACCAAGTCCATCGTCTGGTTAACCACTAACCTAGGACTCGAGCATAAGCTCCATACTCAGGCGTCTTTCTCGACGTAAAAAGGCTTTTGACAAAGTGTGGCACGAAGGCCTTCTTTACAAAATAAAAGGAACTCCTCCTGCACCCTACTTCGCCATCCTGAGGTCATTTATTACTGGTAAAAACCTTCAAAGTAGCTGTTAGAGACTCATGCTCCAGCTTGGCACATTCATGCAGGAGTGCCCCAAGGAAGTGTACTTGGTCCGATTTTGTACACTATATATACCAGTGACATGCCAGTTCCTCTTCAGACTACAGATGCCCGTCTGCTTATGGCTACTTATGCCGACGACACGGCCATCCTTGGGTCCCACCTCCGTCTCAGCTAACAGCCTCGGAGACAGTCTCAAAACTGGCTGCATGCGATGGAGCGCTGGACTAAGCAATGGAACATAGCCATTAACTGCAGCAAATCGGTATGCAGTAGGACCTTATGTCCTATACTGTTATGGACATCGACCCATCTTTCAATGGCAAAAGTACCCTACAAAACGCCTCCCACCTGCATACTTGGGCGTACACCTGGACGGATGGCCATCTGGAAAACCCACATCACGGCAATAAAAACGTAGTGCCTCCGAAAGCTGCGAGTGTGCGATTACCTCTTGGAGCCCAGAAGCTTCCAATAGTATCCTGTCGACGAAAGCTCTGCTGCTCAAAGCAATTCTGGACGCCAACCTGAACGTATGCCATCCAAGTATGGTAACACGTACTAGATACCAGCTGAACAGGTTTAGAAGTGGTGGAGGCACGAGCTGCTCGATTACAGGGCTTCCTGGTATGTTGCAAACCAGGCCATTAACCAAACAACGACCCTGCGCCTTGTCCCCAGTGGGTGACTTGCTGAAACCAGCCGAGGAAGCTACCCTCGGACGGGGGCTCGGCACACACCAAAACTCACAGCAGGCTGGGCAGGGCTTGCTAACCCGTAGACTCTGGAAGGCAGTAAAGAGATTTCACCCTGGAGCCACACTGGTCCTCCTCTCAATATTATTAACTAACTTTATGTATGTGTAAAATGTAAACATAAAATATTTATATATAGTCAAGGCCCATACATATCCTATTTGTACTAAGAGTATTCCCACTCCATTACCAACTGGTAGAGTTCAACTGGCATTGAACGATTCCGCTGATATCAAATAATCCATGAAAAAGGATACAGTTCAACTAAATAATTCCTATTTTAGTTGAATTAACTAATGTTGTGAGATGAAACAAAATTTTTCCTTTCAAATAACAAACAAATTCCTTCATCTTTTAATCAAAAAAGAAATAAAGCCATCTGGTATAATAAAGAAATGTGGTGATAAAACATTTTCAAGACAAGTAATTAAACAAGTCCACACGTCATTTAAATAAAAAAAAAAATTAAACACATATGGTAATGTTGATTTTCTTTATTATTTAATGCTTCCACATTCAGCAGCAGAAGACGAGTCCATGTGTTGTTAAAAGACTTGAAGTGGATCTGAAAATAAAACCTGTAACAGATGGTGTTTCCTTTATACCCGGCAACTGGGTATTTTTTGTTTTTTTTAACACCATGTGTTTCCTAACTCTGGTCACCTACTTTACACAATAGGGATCTGCTGTTGTTTCAGTGTTTGGTCGAACGAACGTAAAAAATAATAACCTAGAATAATAATTGAATAAATTTATAATCAGTTTGGTGATATAATCATTTCCTTATATATATTGCAAAAAGAAAAAGCTTCCTTGAATATTATACACATCTTGTATTTTTTTGTGGGATCGTATCAGGCCAATGGAACTTCCGTAATGCCACAAAACGGGGCTGATATGAACTGTCAGACATAGAGCTCGCATCAGACTACAAATATAAATACAAATGGTGTACCATTAAAACATATAACATATTAAAATACCATAATTTTAAACATATTACACATATTAAAAAAATAATTACCTTAATATATAGACATATTTATCTTATTCATATATTAATGTAATTTTCTTCCTCATGCCGATCCTGTGAATGTAATGTGGTAGTGCTGGAGCTGAAACAGCAACAATTCAATCAACATACAAATATAAAGAAGGGTTGATTGCGTTACAATTATTAAACGACATATTTCCAGTAGTCCAGTATTTCCGGTTAGATCAGAGGAACGGTTCCCATACGATATTAAACGTTGAGTTGAGTTCTATTAACCAGGGACCATTGATGAAGATGTGCAGAACGCAGAGCATTATGCAAAAGTACCTTCAAGGAGTACCTTTTATTTGTTTCAGATTCGTTCCTAGCTATGGTAGCCCCTTGTTGGGCACAATAAAAGACCGATTTAAAGCATTTGAGAGTCTTTGGTAGAAACTATATTTTTTAAATATGATAAATGTATTTGTGAAGAATAAGCCATGTTAAACTAAGAATAAATCACGTAACAGCTGGTAAATCCAATCGCCATCTTGAACAGCGTTATGCCAACCTAACAGTATATACTCTAAAAAAACAACTTTATATGATACTTCCTCAATGTACATTGAATGGTGAAATTTACTGACTCAAACAAGTCGCGCCAGATGCCAGATCTCAGAAGCGCATTTCCGCAGATCGTGGTATATATATCCTTGATAACGGTGATATCAAGGAAAATATTTACATATGTGCTGTTATTGGTGGATGATGTAAAGGATAGCTACGGGGAATATAAACAATGAATAAATTCAAGAATTATTTAATGGAAAAAAGTTAAGAAAGACAAACTACTCAAAAGAAAAAAACACTTTTTATTGGTATAGCAAACAGAAATGTATGAAGATAACAAATTTCTTAAGCCAAGCTGCATATATTAAGAAAGAATCTTAAAAATGCAACCTGAGTAATAATAGCTTTGCAATGCAGCTCATACCTTACCAAAAAAAAAACTCAAGAAATTAACTAACTGTAATGTGCTACATGTGATAATCGCTCAGACGCTTTTGAGCGTACCATGCCAATGTTCAGTATACGTCCAGACTTGACTGCCGCAGCACGTCTTGAGTAGATTTAGTAGCCAAAAATAATCGTAGGTTTGTAGACTCTGATTGGGGAGGGAACGAGATTGATAGAAAAAGTACCACAGGGTTAATTCAAAACGTTCAATTTAATTAATTTGCTGGAACACGAAGAGTCAAAACTCAGTAGCAGCCATAGTAATTTAAGTTGAGTACATGGCATTGTTTAAAGCTGTTTTGGGTAGCAAATATCATTCATCAATCATCCATTATAGGCAATAATGAAAACTTGAGTGTTATTTCTATGCTAAGTTGTGGTGCTGATGTTGCGATATAATTAGAAATAATAAATCATAAACATAAATACTTTGATTTTAACAACTACAACATATATAAATGAATGGATCACAGTTCATCTGACTGCCAAAGCTTATCGGTTGTGTTCTTCCGCGATACGTTCACGCAGTGTGCAGCAGCCATGCAAGCGAATTCAATAACCAAATCAAAAACCGAAAAACCAGTTAGATTTCAGCGCTGCAGTGACGAGTTCTGCAAAGTTTAAGACAGTTTATCGATCGTTCACCCTGAAATGTTCGAGCCGCCTCCTGACATTTGAAGAAACTTCCCCGACGGTGTGTATCTAGTCGCCCTAGTGCAGACCGCAATGTTAAATCGCTATCCGAGATCCCGCCTTTATCAAAAAACAATCGACAACGATAATCCATGCAGAAGGTCACCATTTGCAAAAACAAAGGATGGCAACCTCCTAATAAAAACAAAAAACAAACTACAGGCAGAAAAGCCAATGAAAACTGACCAAATGCCTTCAAACACCCTTACCATAACATCAAAATCATATCAACTGAACAAATGACTGAGCTCCACCTTGCCTGTAAAGCGTGTTATCTATTCAAGAAGGACCTTTTGGAGAGAAATCGATGAGACGAGATCCTTCAAAAAACTTAAAAATCACAAAAAGTTGAAGCTGTTTAAAAAGATTTGAGTAAATTGATCCCTGGTAAACTATTTGAGAAGATAAAAGAAAACGAAACTGGCTCAATTAAAATTACATTAAAACTTGCCCACCTTCCGGACTTTTTGTACTGGCTTGTTACGAGAGAGTTCAAATGCGGCCCATACATCCCCCCTCCAATGCGCTGTAATAACTGTCAACGTTTCTGACATACCGGGCTATGCCCAAAGAACGCCGCTACCTTCGCCAAATGTGGGCTCCCCTGCCCAGATCGATAACTCATCTATCTAGTCTGCCACAATGATTCAATTGCATCAACTGCACTTCCGCCCGACATGTAACACCACTCCTGCTTCAAATATTGTCCTGTCTTCCCATCGAACAAAGAAGTTCAGGCCATCAAACTCTAGCAAAAGTAGACACCAGGGCTGCTTGGTCGATCTGCACTCCAAGCGACGGTGCTTATACTCCTGACAGCAAAATCCAACGGAACTACCTCACATCAATACCCTCAGCCAACAACCAGACACCTGTAAGTTACAGATCAAATTTCACAGACTAACCCACCGTGACGAGCTTGCCCTCAGACGACCCCATGTCATCTTCCTGGACTGTGAAATACTGAGCACTTGCGCTGACCCCACTGCAAGAATGTTAAACTACTACCTTAAAACTTTCTTCGAACAGAACAAAACATCTTTGAAACAAGAACAAAGCTCAGTCCTTACCAGATCAAAATTGAAATCCATTTCCTGTGTTGATCGCAATCCCCACATCATTTCCAAAACACAATATGATTAGTTGTTAATTGGCTTCTAAGTTATCTCCCCTACTCACAACCAAATAAATACTTATGTTAAGAATTATTCAATGGAACATACATGGCTATAGGAAATTACCACACAGAACTCAAATGCTAATAAATCCCAGAATCCGCACATTTTCAAGAAACCCACACATATCAAATCTATCTCACTCCCCCAATTAATTATACACTTCACACTAGCGTCAACACCACAACGGCTTTGAGGCACTGCCCTTCTCATCCACAACTCCATCTCCTAAAACCCCATGTCTCTGAACTCCGACTTCGATGCCGCGGAGTTAACATTCACTCTAAATACAAATTCAATATAATTCTGCATACATCTCACCTTCCAAATCATTTAATACCAATAACCTCGAAAATACCTTGGTTAGCGTAATTTTCACACACTTGTCCTAGGGACTTTTAATAGCTGGTACCACTGGGGTTCGCCTAAACATAATGCCAGAGGGAAATAATAGCGGCTACTAGACAAATTAGTCTCATGCTTTAACGACAATTCCCCTACCGACTTCTCCACCTACAACACTTTCTACTCACATCGAACTTATCCTTTGCATCATCAACATTAGCACCCTGAAACGATTGGGAAAGAGTTGGGACGACCAATATGGTAGACCACTTCCCTTGGCTTTTATCCTGTTTAACAACCCATCCTTCGCTTTCTTATCCAAATCCTTCCTTCAAACTTAGATCCGCAGACTGGGAACTTTTTTAAGAAAAATCCTCCTCTAAACACGAATCAATCACTCCTGTGCCGCAATGTTCAACTATGAAGTAGCGATTTAAAAAAGATAATCTATTCAAAGAGCTCATTACTCACCTCAAAACACGACTTTCCCATCACACAGTTCCTTGGTAGAACAAGTTTTTCTTAAACGAGATAAATCCATAAAATGGAGAATCCCGAAAAAGAGTAGTTACTCTTCAACACACGAATAGAAAAAAGCTAACGCAAAACTTCAAAAGGGCTGCCAGGGATAGCTAAAAAGAGTTTCTATCCGTAGTTTACTACGGATATCAATCAATTTTCTGACTCTGAACCCTGACCTCTCTGTTCTGAAAACGGGGCAAACATAGCACCCACAAACATATCACTTTTTGCAACCCCATGGAAATTACACCAAACTGAAATCGCAAACACATTCGGTCAGATTAGGCAGATGACAATAACTTTTCACCTCGATTCCGCCTCAATAAAACAACCCTGAATACAGTCCCCACATACCATGCTGAAACCAGCTCCTAGAAATTGAAACGAACATTTCAGGAATTCTTATCCCCACTGAACTCCCTAAGAGGCAAACACTCCAGGCCTCCACCGAATTTCCTACTCCATGATCAAAACCTTCCGATCCCGTAAAACTTAGAATTGTCAACTACTTCCACCATATCCTTCTCCCACATCCCCAATCACTAAACTTAGCTAATCTTACCTCTATAGCTAAAACGCAACAAACCCAAAACAGAACTCTCCTCGGATAGACCCATTTCTGAACCTGTGCCTATTTAAAGTTTTTGACAAAATTGTGACCAAGAGGTTGTGGTTCGTTTTGAGTCAACGTTCTCATACACAGCCAATTGAATAAAAGAGGCAAATCTACTCATACGTCGTCTCACTTAGTTTCCAGATCTATTGCTCAAAATACTTGTCAATCTATCGCTAGACTCTACTAAAGCCTTCGATAGAATTGATCATACAATTGCCGCACGATTTGGTACTTAGGCTCAAAATCACCAACTTCGTCAAGAACTTTATGACTAACAGGAAAATCATCGTCAAGTCTGGAGAAATGCCTTCAAACATATTCCCGCTTGACAATGGTATCCTACAAGGCTCACCCATTTCGGTATCCTATTCCTATTGCCTACAATTCTCTCTCCAAATATATCTATCCCTAAACAAATCGTTTCTGCGCTTACGCTGACGACTTCACTTTCCTTATTCAATACAAACAAGCGTAAAAATCTCTACATTCAACCTTTCATCTCTTTAATCGCATTGACGAATAATGCTCTCCACCGCTCTATTTCTCCTTTCTGTAGAAAATGTCAACTCTTGTATCCATATCTACAGCAAACAAAACTGCAAGGCCAAGATAATTCTGGTGGCTCCACATATCCTGAGTACCAACACTCAAAATATTAGGCCTTACTATACAACCACAGATACAATTGGACCTCACTCATCAACAAGTTGAAACCTGACCTCACAAAACCATTTGGCATTGTCAGCACCTCCTTTCTCGCGTGCGCAACACTAATACAGCAACCCTCTGTCCAAATAGTCAAATCCTGATAGTGACTGACTGTCTGCTCTCCTTATTTATGGTCACGGCGTACCTAAATCTCAGCTAACCATCCTAAATTTCCTTACTTTTTCCTCATAGATTTCAGTACGGGGTATTCTGCTTCTACGCCAATTCAACAACTTTACGCAAGTGTTGGAGCTGTATCAATATTATCGAACACAAAGAGACTTCCTTACTGGCAAGTCTCAAAACCTCTCCCAGCTCTAAGGACACTTTCTGACGAAACCCTCAAAACGAACTATAGATATCTGAGTGCTTCAAAGACCTATAATCCTAAAAATCCTGTAATCACCTTATCCTAAGCCCTCCAATAGAAAAGTTACCTCCCAAAAAATTCAACATGCTGGAATATCATCAAAGCCACCAGACATGCCTTCCAAATATAATAAAATCTCTCAATGTTTTCCAACAATTTTTCCACTCCTCACAATTCATCCTTTTCCAAATACACATCTACACAGATACCTAAAGCCGATGGTGGCTACTACCTATGCAGTACAACCGAGCGCGAAACCATAAAAACAGCTCTACCATTTTCTCGGTACTATTTGAGCGATCTCGGTACTATAGCTATCTAGTAAGCTATAGTCATCTGCGCTAGTGCGTGTTGTGCAAGTACATGCCATTCGTAGACTCCATTACTATTTCCTTACTATTCAACCTTAAAGCTCGTACACATGATAAACATCCCAAACTATCTGGATCTCTAGTCACATGGGCATTGCAGGTAAATCTAGAAAAATGGGATCACAGCAAAACATGCTGCCACCTTTAAACCTACACCCTCAACCTAAGCCCTCAGTGATGGTATCCCATTTTTAAATTTTATACATGCAAAAACAAACACACCGTGTACTTCTTGCTCGGTGGTCAGGAAATACTTCAAGTTGTCACTGCCTACCTAGCCTCAAACACTTCCTAAACAGCAAGAGAATAAACTATCATCACTCTCGCTCTCAGACTAGGACACTTCTTATTCTAATAAATGCCTACTACTCGACAGAACAAGTGAACAATGTGCCTATTATGTAAATATCTCCCCAGATTGAGCATCTCACTCACATTATTTGCTCTCAGCTCCTCCCTTTTCCACACAAAGATCCTTATTCCTCACACCCTGGATCCACTCACTACCATAGCTAACCCCACAGATACAAAACTCCCTAAACATCTCAAATTCCTAAACAACCTATCACCTCCCCAAATCTAACTAAACAAATTTTTTGTAAATACACAAGCCATACTCTAACTTAAGCCGAGCTGAA
>NW_024572768.1:0-139835 GCF_018153835.1 Drosophila eugracilis | reverse complement strand
CAGCGGACAGTGATGGTGTCAAAAGAGACCAGAGTTTAGATTTGAATAAGTGAGCGAGCAAGACAGACGTGTGCTAATAAAGAAATGAAATAAACCGAGAATTTCAGTACACTAAAGTGCGGGTCTATTACTTGATATCACGGTAGTTACATTGGCGACGAGGTAAATTTACTATTTTGTGCAGAAATATATATATATATATATATATATATATATATTTCTAAGTGAAACAATTCGATGAATTAAAATATAATTCCAATGTAAGTACACAAAAACTTGAAAAGAGTGCGAAAGTAGAGCACAAAACGAAGTGGTTTTAGTATCTACGTTGGCGTGAGGGGCTTCGCTCTCAGAGGCGATGTTCTCAACGCAAGACGAAATCTCTAAGCAAGAAAAAGAAAGAAGTAGAAAATTATGAAGTGGTAAATTTAACAAGTCCATCGCGGCACGACGTTCACACGTTTGCTTATGTGAGCCAAAGAGAGTAAAGATTCTCTAACAAAGAGAAGCTGGGTGTCATACAAGCCAAAAATATTAAGAGAGACATTGTATAGGGGAAGGCTGGGTGTAGGAGATAAATCTATGCAAGCCCACATATACAGATACAAATAAGTACGAATATAAATATGTACGTACAAAGAGAAAGGCTGTGCGAAAGAGCTTCGTCTTGCGTAAGCCAAAAATTAAATCGATCGTGTATAAAATACAAGTCGACAAAAAGAAAAGAATGCAAAAGGCTGAGTAATAACAAGCCAATATTTACCTATATTAAAATCTCGTTTTCTGATAAGATGACGGATAATATTTTTAAACCATTTCTATGTGACACATTGAAAAAATCGGTGCTCAGAAATGAATGGGAAAAATGGTTAAGAGCGTTCACCATAGCTATGGAGGTTAACCAAATTGAGTCACCAAAAAACCAAAGAGAACAAAACTACTTCATTTGGGTGGAGTACAGTTGCAGACTGTTTACCAGGCGCAATAATTGAGTACGATGGAAAGCTGGACAATAATTTTTCGTTATTTTTAGTTGAGAAGTTAAATGCCTATTTTTCACCTAAGCAAAATTCCACGTTCGAACGACATCTTTTTCGCAATTTGGCTCCACAGGAGGGGGAAAATTTCTCGAAATTTATTCTTCGGCTACGACAACAAATGTATAAATGCTTCTATGGCGAATCGAAAAAGGAAATCGAGGAAATCTGTCTTACTGACAAAATACTGGACTCGTGGGCACCTCCTGAAATAAAGAACAAACTTCTGAGTAAAGAGCACTCCCTAGACGAGATTATTGAGGCGTGTCAAGTAGAGGAGGAAATTAACAAACAATCCGAAGCAATGCAGAAGCCAACTGTTGAGGCAATTAACAAAATTGAGGCTCGTAAAGCCAAACTGGAAGTGGGATGTTCTAGGTGTGGTCGGATGGGTCATGCCAATAGTGATACCGTTTGTCCGGTGCGACTCGCCAAAACAGTCGAAACAGTATCCTCAGCCTAAAAATGGAAACCTCAAGCGACGACCAAATGACGATTGCGCTGGAGAGGGTCGATTTGATTTCAAAAGGAAGAAGGAAAGCTCGAATTGCTTCAAAATATGCAGTGACGAGGAAGAAGAGCTTATCAGCTGCAAAATTGGAGGCCAAGAAGTTTGTCTTATTATTGATTCTGGTTCGCGATTCAACCTCATCAGCCATATAGACTGGGAAACACTGAAAAGAAAAACCCCGGCGGTGTTTAATGTGAGATCACATTCACAAAAACAATTCCGAGGATATGCTTCTGATAAATTACTAGAAGTAATTTGTGGTTTTGATGCACCGATATCAGCTGTACCAGATGTCGAGGTGATTGCTACATTTTTTGTTATTAAAAATGGACGACAGTCATTACTGGGGCGTGAGACAGCCATAAAGCTAAATGTTCCTCGTCTTGGCCTAAGTGTCAATCGAGTTGAAACGAGCGCACCATTTCCCAAATGGAAAGGTGTTGAAATAAAGCTGTGCATTGATCCCCAAATCAAGCCAAACACCACCCGACACTTGTGAAAGAGAAACCGAATACGGTATCCTGCATATCATCGAAAACATTATTCCAAAATCGATGACCATCTCGGAAATTGCAAAGGACTCGGTGAAAGACGAAGAAATTATTGATGCGATGGCCTGTGTAGAGAACGACGAAGGGAAATCGGAGTCCCCAAAGCAACTTTATCCATTTCGGTATGAGTTGTCAACAATAGGACCTCTCCTCCTGCGTGGTAATCGTATCGTTATTCCAACATCACTTCGAAATCGGATTCTCGAGCTGGCTCATGAAGGGCACCCAGGAGAATCGGCCATGAAAAGGCGGTTAAGATCAAAAGTTTGGTGGCCTTGGATCGACCGTAAATTCGTAAAACGCTGCAAAGATTGCCTCCTGGTGTCTCAACCATCCAGACCAGCGCCCATGGATAGAAATCCATTTCCAACTGGCCCATGGATTTGGGTAGCGTCCGATTTGCTGGATCCTTTACCCAATAACGAGTTCATCCAGGTTTTTATAGATTACTACTCTCGCTATATGGAATTCATATTTTTACGCTCTATTTCGTCAGCTAGCCTCATTGAAGTAATGAAAGAGATATTTTGTAGATTAGGTTATCCAAAATACGTAAGAACTGACAATGGTCGACAATATATCAGCTCAGAATTCGCAGAATATTGCCAAATTTGTGGAATAGAGCAGGTGAAGACACCACCCTATGGGCCCCAGGCTAAGGGTGAGGTGGAAAACATGAATAGATTTTTAGTGAAAGGTTTAAAAAAATCGCGTATTCAGATTCAAATAATTACGAAAAGGAGATTCAGAAGTTCGTACTCATGCACAACGTGACGCCACACGGGACTACAGGAGTAGCTCCAACTCAGCTTATGTTCAATAGGGTCGTTCGAGACAAAGTTCCATGTATAGATGACATTGATGCACAATTTACAGACTCGGCTGAAAGGGATAGAGATTTTATACTAAAACAAAAAGGGAAAGAACAGGCAGACAAAAAGAGAGGGGCTTAAGAAATCGAAATAAAGGTAGGGGATAAGGTGCTTTTGAAGAATGTAATTTTCACAAACAAATTAACTCCAACCTTTGGCGACACCGAATATGAAGTAGTAGAAAGAAACAATAATATTATTAAAATAGAGAGGATAAGACACTTATTAGGAACGTATCCCATGTCAAGAAGATTACAATAACGACAAGCGAGGCAACGGTATCTTTTATTTCTCCTCTAGGTAACGCTCGAGATAATAGGACATCGGTACAGGACTACCAGGAAGATGGGGAAGACCAGGAACATCGAACGGAGCGGTTGGCGGAAAGTTTACATCAGCCTTTGAAGCTGAAACTTGTTAATAAAGGAGGGATGTGGGAATCTGCACAGAGCAGCGAGATCGTCAAGGAGAGCGACGATGCTAGCAGCGGACACGAGTGATGAGTGTCAAGAGAGACGAAAGTTTAGTTTTAAATAAGTGACCGAGCAAGACAGACGTGTGTTAATAAGGAAATTAAATAAACCGAATTTAAGTACACTAAAGTGCGGGTCTTTTACTTGATATCACGGGTCGTTACATACCCTATTATTATAATCAAATGTCAAATTTGTGTAAATATTATATTATATTTCCCATTGAAACTAAACTCACGCCACATTGACTCTTTGAGTGATCTATTAAAACGCTCGACAATTGATGCCTTTAGAGTGCTGAACGTGGAATAATGATTTATATCATAACGTTTCATTAATTGTTTAAATTTTGTATTGAAAAACTCTTTTCCATCATCTGTTTGTAACTTTTTTGGTGTTCCATGACCTGATTTTAAGATTTTCTCCATTGCTTGGGAAACATCATTGGCATTTTTTGATTGTAGTTCTTCACCCCAAAGCAAATTTAGAAAACGTATCAATTACATTTATTAACTAACGATAACCCTTGTTAGATGTTGAATAAACCCCCATTTCAACCAAATCTGATTGATACAGACCGTTTATTCTCTTCGTAATGACTCGTCTTCGTTGAAAATGTTTACAAGACGGTCCGTGCAACTCATTTACAATTGCTCGATTAATCATATTCTTCGAATAGGTGTAAAGACTACACCTTCTGTTTCAATTGTTGTGTTTTTTGGTATCGCTGTCGGTTTTGTTACATACTTAAAAATATAGTCCTCAATATCTTTTATCTTTTCAAGAACTTTCTCAAATATTTGACAAGTACTATCTGCTCTCTTGTTATAGACCTCTATTTTATTTTCGAGATTTGAAATTTTTGTAAGTCGACGATTAATACTTTGACTTACAAGTTTTCTAAGGTCTTCCCCCAACTTTCTGACACACTCATCTGTATATTGTTTTGTGGTCAAGTCATTATCATCTATGGGCTTAATAGCGTTTTAAACTCTTTTATTTTGAGCGTTTAGATTATCAAAAAAAAAAAAGTAGTCGGACCGTCGCCGTATGCAGACGTGTATTTTTATTGTGTTCCGGGGGGAAAAAAAAAGTATTCAATAATATCCAAAAAAGTGCAGTGACTGGTTTCGTAAACCAAAACAACGCGAAAAGACGCTTTCAGCGATGAAAATCGCTAATATTTATATTGATAAATAATTAATTAATATAAAACAAAACACTAATTCTAACAAACTCAGCCTCGACTGCAATGAGTTTAAACGACGTTCGCACACAACGTCAACGTGAGCAAGACGAGAGACGGCTCTCACTACAAATAAATAACGCTTACTTCTCTTTCAAAGCAACCGAAAGTAATGCAAGCTCTTCCCAAACACGGTCAATTACCCCAAACTTGACAGAATTCTTAAACGTAGAGAGCGAGAGAGCTCGTTCTTGCTCCCCCTCGCTACCGTCGATGTCTCTGCAGCCAAAGAGCGCAGCAACTAGCACCTCAATTTCTTTGACAACGTCAACCGTAACAACAACAACAACCGCAACTGCAACAACTAACAACCGCAGATGCGCAGCTAGCAGCGCAAACATTAATACTTCTGCCGCTCCGCTGCCCGAAAAAGAGAACAAAAACAAAGAAAATATTAAGCCGGCTGTGCAGACTGGTATGGATCGCTACATCCAAATCAAAAGGAAGCTAAGCCCCCTAAACTCTCAACGCAAAATAACCCGTGGCAATGCTAACATTGCTGCAATAGAAACGCCCTCTAACTCAAACCGTTTTTAAATCTTGGCAGACTATGAGGATGATGCCGAATCTACTGAAGTCGAAAAAAGGAAGACTAAGCCCCAGCCAATTTACATACGAGAAAAAAGTTCCAACGTTCTTGCCAACAAAATTATAGAGCTTATTGGCAAGGACAATTTTCACATAATACCACTCGTAAAGGGCAACATCCAGGAAAAAAAAGTTCAAACGAAGTCTGAAGATAATTACAGAGTATTATCAAAATATCTCACCGACAAAAAAAACATCTTTTATACGTATCAGCTAAAAAGCAGCAAGGGCCTGCAAGTCGTACTTAAGGGCATAGAGTCCGAAGTATCGCCTGCACAGATAACAAAGGCGCTACAACAGAAGGGATTTAGCGCTAAGACAGTCTTCAATATCCTTAACAGGGATAGAAAGCCGCAGCCACTCTTTAAGGTTGAGCTCGAACCAGAAATTAAGCACCTAAAGAAATACGAAATACTACCCTATATACAATCTTCAGTTCCTGCTGCACCGCAGAATTACGGTTGAGGAGCCGCACAAACGCAATGGCCCGGTACAATGTGCGAACTGCCAAGAATTTGGCCATACAAGGTCTTACTGT
Source organism: Drosophila eugracilis (assembly GCF_018153835.1). NCBI lineage: Eukaryota > Metazoa > Arthropoda > Insecta > Diptera > Drosophilidae > Drosophila > Drosophila eugracilis. The sequence continues at coordinate 134,019 of NW_024572768.1, read as the reverse complement.
AAACTGCGCCCGGCGTGTGTAGTTTGTGGTGAGCTTCATGACTCCGCACACTGCCCAGCGAGCAAAGATGACCACAACTTAAAAAAGTGCGGCAACTGCGGTGGAAATCACACTGCTAACTATAGAGGTTGCCCAGTTTATAAGGAGCTGAAAAGTCGAATTCACCAGAGGGGAATTACTGCCCGCACCCAAAATAAACAGTTGATAGCCTCCAGGTCAAACCCGGAAGTCCTCTTCTCGACTGCAGCCAGATCCTCACTAGGACCCATAAACTCTGCCAAAAATGTCACAAACCAGTTGGTTTAAGTACAGGAAGTATATAAGCTCACACATTGAGCTAAGTCCTCACCTCACGCACTAATGCGTTTACTCTGCCGACTCTATCATAGGAGCACCAGCTCCAACATGAGCCAATTGAGTTTCGCCCAAACGAAATCGTTAACATCATCAAAAGACAACTGAGTCCGAAAAAACCCCCGAGCTGCGACCTCATTACTCTCAAATGAGCCATACTGTCCCGTTTGCACTCTCACCCAGCTTTTTAATGCCATCGCAAAACTTGGCCACTTTCTAGTGAGATGGAAAAAGTCAATTATATTAATGATACCAAAGCCGGGGAAAGACCAATCCATCCCCACGTCATATAAACCTATAAGCCTACTCTTTTGCCTATCTAAACTCTTTGAAAAATGCCTAATGACTCGGATAAACACATACCTGAGAATCCAGGAAGGAATCCCGTCACACCAATTTGGGTTTTGTGAAAAGCATGGAACAATTGAGCAGGTCAACCGGATAACATCTGAAATTCGAAACGCTTTTGAAAAACGAGAGTACTGTATTAGATGTCTCTCAAGCATTTGATAGAGTCTGGCTAGAAGGTCTAATGTACAAGAACAAGACAATGCTCCCCTACAGCACCCACAAGATTTTAGAGTCTTACCTTCACGACAGAAAATTTGTTGTGAGGTGCAACACTCGGTCACCTCTTAGCCTTGAATATAAAGACCTGCTGTACAACTCGGTACTAAAACCTATAGACCTAGACAGCAATAGCAACATTGACATTGTTTAGAGAGTTCAGTCGAAGATCTTGAGAACAATCACCGGGGAACCATGGTGCGTTTGCAACGAAAACATATACCGCGACTTAAACATTCTACCAGTCAAAGAAGTGATCGCAGAACAGAAGGTAAAGTACTTCACCAAGCTATCGGTGAACCCTAACCACCTGGCGAGAGGTCTAACAAGGATGAGCAACCAATCACGCCTTCGTTGCAATGACTTACCCACCCAGCGACCGACCTGAGGGAGGCTCACCCAGAATGCAGTCTTAGTATACTGTTAGTTAAATTTTAATGTTAAGATTCGTCAACTTACTGTTAGTCTCAAAATTAAGAGTATATTCAATAAATAAAAGCAAAGCTATATAAAAGAAAAAAAATTTATTATTATTATTATTATTACATTATTATTTTTCAGTTTGATTATTTTAAGCTTTTAGTTATAAAAGATCTTAATCTTTGCTTACTACCTGTTGCTCCTTTTTTTTAATGTCTATAATTTTTATATTATTTCTATCGTTTATACTTACGACCTTAAATGGTCTTAAAAGTTCTTATCTAGTTTGTGACCTGTATCATTTTTAAGTAAGACTTGGTCTCCGACTTTTAGATCGAAGTTATTTACGTCTTTTTCGTATAGTGTTTTTCGCTTTTCTTCTTCCCTTTCTTGCCCGTTTGTATGCTGATTCCAACCTAAACTTAACTTCATTAGCATAATCATCTATGTCGTATATGTGGTAGGGTCTATTTGATTTAGTTTTAGAAATATCTATACATTTTCGAGCTGGTCTTCCAAAAACTAATTCGTGTGGACAATAATTATAAGAATTGGCGGTGTAGTGTTAAAACAATAGGTGAAATATTTCCCATATGTCCCAATTACTTTTCTCACTTGAAATATATGAACGGACATTTTTGTTAAACGTTCGATGGCTGCGTTCAAAAGTCCCTAAGGTTTGATGATGGTGTATTGATGTATGGTATATTTGCATAAGTCTCTTATTATACTGTTCTTGTACTCAGTGCCCATATCCGTTAGAATAACTTTCATTGGGCCGTAAACGAGTATAAAGTTTTCGAAGATTGCAACGGTATTTGCGTTTTTATTCGGAATTGGTTCTGTTACTAAGTATTTAGTTAAATCACAAATAATTGGTGACTGTGTATTCGTTTCCCTGCTCCGAGTGCGGTATTGGTCCAATAGTATCAAGTAATACCGTGTCAAATGCTGAAGTGGGTGTCTCGGTAATAGTCATTGGTGTTTTTGTATGAGTGGTTGTCTTTTATTGTTGACAGGTCTGACATGTTTTTACGTATTTAGTAACTACTTTTGTCATGTTTGGCCAATAGTAATGTCGCCTTATCTTTAACAAAGTTTTCGTTATACCTGAATGGCCTACCTCGATTAGATCATCATTAAATTTTTTAAAGATTTTTCTTATACACTTTTCATTGTTTTTGCCTACTATGATCACCTCGAAAAGTAGCGCTATTTGTACTTCTTGCAAAGTACACTTGCCCATTTCTTTAAATTCTCGTAATAATACTGACTTTATAATCAGTGCGCTGGGTTCCAGTTGAAATTGTTTTATTTTGCGTACTCCGGCCTGTATCTCAAGCCTTTGGAAATATAGTTTATTTTCCCATTAGACTACAAGTCATCTGTTGGAGCAGTAGATTAAGTTTTATTGTTAGTTTTAAGGAAAGATGAAAAGAAATAATTATTTGAATACGCAGGCAAAATGTAAACAAACCACCTTAAAAACCAATGTACAAAAGCTTATCAGTTTCACTCAATCTTGAGCACAGCCGAGTTGTTGTGATCTAACTGATAAGCTTTTCAGTTCGTGGCTATGCGAAGTGTTATGCTGCTCTCGGGAGAACATTAACCGATCGAACCTCGAAGCAGCTGGCAGCAATAAACTTTGGAACCAACTTCGTTTCGTTTGTCTCGCTTTTTTTGGAAATTCCCCAGCCGCTAGTCGCAAGTCTTTTTTTTTTGTTTAAATTTTTAAAGTAATTTTTCCGGGAAAACTCTCCCGGATTTTCATCATCAATTATAAATTGTGAAATTATTCGTTTTCTCGCTTAAACCAACATTTATGTTCAACGAATTTAGGTTTCACATATGTTCTGATGTCGTTGTTATTAACAACGTCGTAGACTCCGGGGGCTCTTGCTTTTGCAAGGGTTCCTTTTCTGATATCTGATCGTGGCTTTTTAATTAATTAAGTAATTTTCATTACCTGTCTGTGTACCGATTTTAGGTCGTTTATTGAAATTCTGGGTAGCGCTTTCATCACAAAATTATTTTTTTCCCTTGAGGTATTCCGCAGTAAAATCATATATTTCTAAATCTAGTCTCATTCTTAAGTTTCAGTTTTGAACTTGGGTCCTTTATGGAAAATAGGTAAATTAATGGCCGATGGTCTGTTTTTTCTATAAATTGCCGTAAACGTATAGTCTGAAGTATTTAATGGCCCAGTGGATGTCTGCTAATTCTTGCTCAGTGGTTGCCTTGTTGGATTCTCCCTTTGTAAATGATCGAGACGCATATGCAACTGATAAGTGTGCGCCCCCATGTTCTTGCGTCAGTACCGCTCCGCAAACGTATTTGCTAGCGTCTGTTGCTACACAGAATTCTTTATTTAAATCTGGGTATTGTGGTGTTTTTTTTTTTAAATAATTAAATGCCTCATTACAATCCGTGTTCCATTCGAAGTGGGCATTTTCCTTGCAATGTTTTGTAATATGTGTAGAATAATCTGAAAAACTTTTTATGAATCTTCTCTAGTAACTACAGAATGCTACGAATCTACGCGCCTCAACTGAGTTTTTGGGCACTGGATAATTTTTAATTGCCTCGTATCTATTTTCGTCTGGTAATATACCCTTGTCTGTGCAGCTGGGCCCAGATAGGTAACTTCGGGCATAAAAAATGAAAATTTTTTCTGGATGAAGTTTTAAGTTGAATTTGCGGCATAACTGACATACTTTTCTTAAATTATTGAACATATGCTGTTCGGAGCATCCTATGACTACCAGATCGTCCATGTAAAGGTTCTAGACCAGAAATACTAGGGTCATCATCCGCATGAATGAGTTTGGTGCCACTTTACGTCCGTGTGGTAATCGCGTATAACGAAATGAACCTTTATTTGAAGAGAATGATGTAAGGTATCTAGACTTTTCGGACAAGAAGAATCTTCAAGAATCTTCATGCTTAATCTCAACTTTGTATCTCTTATAGTTCCTGAGATCTCAGCGTTCATACGGACAGACGGACAGACAGACGGTCATGGATTTATCGTCTTCCCTATTCATCCTGATCAAGAATATATATAGTTTATAGGGTCGGAAAGTCTTCCTTCCACCTGTTACATACTTTTCAACGAATCTTATATACCCTTTTACTCTACGAGTAACGGGTATAACAAGAAGTTCAGTTCCTTTAAATTCTATCCATTTAAAAAAAGAAAATGATGTTTGTTACAAAAAGATAAATGAAAGTTAAAAAAAAAATTATGAAGTTTTAATATTTTATAAATACAATATCTTACAATATATCTAGTACCGTCAGATGTGTCTCCAATCCGGATCTCACTCAGCACTTAGGGGGAGGAGTTACCTTCTCTACCCTATTCGTAGAGATGTAGAGTGTACGACAAACCCGAAGAGGCACGATCTGACTGGACATAATCGGAAACTACCGTTATAAAAAACGACTAAAGAGAAGACAGAATCGCTAAGTGGCATTTTGTTTCGACTCTGCCAGTCGAAATTTGGTTTATTTTAGCCAAGCGAGATTTCATTATGCCTCCGATGACTGAGGTCACCTATTGGCCCGCCCTACCTATGGTCAACATATCCTTTTCTTTTTCCACTTATTGATGACCCCTTTTTAGGCCCAAATGCCCTACTCTACAGAGGCTTCATGCTAGCTGTGGCAAAAAAATAGATGCTTAGACATTACAAAAATAATTATTAAAACTAAGGTATTTCGCCTTAAAAACTACTCTTAAAAATTCATATTAAAATCAGGGGTAATTTAATAAATATTGGAGTCGACATGCAATAAAATATAATATGAGGGTATATATAAAAAAAATTTAAAGAATCTATAAATAATGACTGTCTTGCATCGTATGGAGTTGCCTATAACAATTACGCGCGTAGGTCCGAAGTGAGGGTTAACTTCAAGGGTCCATGGCCGTGGCTGCAGAGCGTATTTTATTCTGAGAATAACTAAAGTTAGCCTCGCCCTCCTACAATTCACAAGGCAATGAAAAACATATTTTTGGCGGCATCGACAGTACCGTTACAGGTATGCCCGCACTACAAGGGCCAAGAAATCCATACGAGATCAGATAACTTAACAAATACTTGATTTTCCTTACAATACTTATTTTACCTGTCGATTAAGATAGATAGATATTAACAGAAATAAGTTATACAAAGTCAAACAAAGACATTCATAATAATATTATATAAGCCACAGCTTCCACGGTTTGTGGGCGTTAGTGACACTGAAACTCTTCCTAGTTTTCATCCGGCCACGCCCCCTCTAACGTCCACAAACCGCTGAAATCTGTGGCGTCCATAATATTATAATGTTTGTCTACGTTTGACCTTGTATAACATATTTTTGTCTATATTTATCGATTTACCAATGATTTTTTAAATCGGAACATTATTTCACAATTTATAAAGAAAGATGCAATGTTAGCACATTCAAGTACACACCAGAAACCGGCAAGGGTACACCCAAACAATAAATGTACCGAATCATTTGAGCGAATGTGCTCAAACGTACAAACTTCTCTTCAAACTCTTACAGCCAAAAAACTGAGTGTTTGAAACACCCTTGTTTCGGGATGAGTGATTTTTCAAGTGTTTTGCATGAGCAGGTTATTGATGATTGACCGAATAATTTTACATGAATGGAAGCAAGGAAGTCCCAATATTTTTGAATTTTCCGAGTCGCCAAATTAAAAATGCTAAAATATTGGGAGTTTCTGAGGGGGCTATATTCATGTATGTACCTGTTGAAGTTACAGGTTTTACAAATATACATCTAACATTACAATTTATCCAAACGGTAAACAAATTATTTTGACTTTCTTTCTTATACGAATATCATGTAACATTATTCACTCAATCAGTTGAAGAAAGTTGACAGTTGAAGACACCCGAAACACTCAAATCAGTTGAAGACACCCGAATCACTCATCATCATTTCAAACACTCCCTTCTTTTGCTGTAAATGTTTTGGCTGTCTCTGCAATAGAATCGAGTGCATATAATTGAGTGAGTGACAAAAAAGCAAAAACAGAAAACCCCTAAAAGCGATTTGTGCGTTCGGGTATGTTGTTCTTTTCCTACTGTTCGTGAGGTGAGTGCGACAAACACTCGAAACGTTTAAGTGTGATTCGGATGCCGAAAAAGACACTGGGACACACATGTATGCTCTGAGGTGGCTGGCTCGGTGTGTTAGTGAGAGAGAGCCAGCCGAAACCGTAGGAATGCATATTCAGCATTTTGTACGGCCGCTATGCAGGCTGTTTTCAAATGTTGAGCCTAATAAGTATGTATATTTGCGTGTGAAAAACATGTGAATATACATATATGAACATATATGTATATATTATATAATATTAATGAAGTATATAAGTAATTAAGATATAAGGTACTTCGCTCGAAACACCTCCTCGTTAAAAAGAATGTTGTATGTATATTTTAATGAATACATTCTAAAGATATCTTATTATTATTTACTACTTTGATTTTCAAATTATTAATACTAAAATAAAAATAAAAAGGTAATTAAATAAAATGAAGGTTAAGCATAATTGAAAGTTATTTTATATATAATTAAATGCTTGAATATCCGTAAGTCCAAAAAATATATAATTTTATTTTTATTAAACCGAATTATTACAAGATTCTTTGATTGAGAACACTGACTCGAACAATCTTGTGTCTTGAACTGAACTAACTGTTTCTTAGGTCTTAATTTATTATGAAGCCTTGGTTTTGGGATTTTACAATTATTATGTTCTCTGAGAGAACTTTCTTATATCTAAGCTTTATTCTCTTGTATTCAAGTTTGATGCTCTTGAATGCAAGATTTCTCTTTTCAGTTGTCCGTAACAGGACTCCTACTTTAACCTTGATCGTCTATGGAAAATTTCAGTGTTAATGTTTAGTCTGGAGTCTGAGTAATAAGACTCTCTTGTTTTTCAGTCGCAGTGTGAAAGAATTTAGACCTGCGATCCGTCTGTGTTTATAAAGGTCTGGGTATTTTCCATAGTCGATTAAGTTTACATAATGGTATCTATATTTTGCTTATGACTAAGGTGGAGGTGTGTGGACATGTGCATAGGAGTATGTGTACTATGGATATGTCACTATATATATATATTTTATTTTATTTATTTATTATTATTATTAATAATAATAAGTCGTCGTCGCATGCAGACGTGTATTTATTGTGCTCCGGGGAAAACTATTCAATAATATCAAAAAAGTGCAGCGACTGGTTTCGTAAATCAACAACAACGTGAAAAGACGCTTTCAGCGATGAAATCGCTAATCTTTATATTGATTAAAACTCTAACAAAGCAACCGAAAGTAATGCAAGCAAAGGAAGCTAAGCCCCCTAAGCTCTCAACGCAAATTAACCCGTGGCAATGCTAACATAGCTGCAATAGAAACGCCCACGAACTCAAACCGTTTTAAAATCTAAGCAGACTATGAGGATGACGCCGAATCTACTGAAGTCGAAAAAACGAAGCCTAAGCCCCAGCCAAATTACATACGAGAGAAAAGTTCCACCGTTCTTGTCAACAAAATTATAGAGCTTATTGGCAAGGACAAGGACTACATAATACCACTCGTAAAGGGCAACATCCAGGAAATAAAAGTTCAAACGAATCTGAAGATAATTACAGAGTATTATCTAAATATCTCACCGACAAAAAAAAAGAACTTTTACACGTATCAGCTAAAAAGCAGCACTTAAGGGCATTAAGTTCGAAGTATCGCCTGCAGAGATAACAAAGGCGCTACAAGAGAAGGGATTTAGCGCTAAGACAGTCTTCAATATCCTTAACAAGGATAGAGAGCTGCAGACACTCTTTAAGGTTGAGCTCGAACCAGAAATTAAGCACCTAAAGAAATACAAAGCGCACCCTATATACAATCTTCAGTTCCTGCTGCACCGCAGAATTACAGTTGAGGAGCCTACAAGCGCAATGGCCCGGTACAATGTGCGAATGACCATACAAGGTCTTACTGTAAACTGCGCCCGGTGTGTGTAGTTTGTGGTGAGCTTCATGCACACTGCCCAGCGAGCAAAGATGACCACAACTTGAAAAAGTGGGGCAATTGCGGTAGAAATCACACTGCTAACTATAGAGGTTGCCCAGTTTATAAGGAGTTGAAAAGTCGTATCCACCAGAGCGGAACCACTGCCCGCACCCAAAATAAACAGTTGATAGCCTCCAGGTCAAACCCTGAAGTCTTCTTCTTGACTGCATCCTCACTAGGACCCATAAACTCTGCCAAAAATATTAAATACGCAAGTGCTTTACAGGACTGTCTACCCCAGCCTCAAAAAGCTCATTGCCGCAATCAGCATACCAAGAACCAAACACGGCTCAAGAGCATCAACCGACAGAGCAGACAAAAAGTAACTTTGAAGCTATGATATGCAGTCTACAACAAAGCCTTACGGAGTTTATGTCGTTTATGCGTACAACAATGCAAGATCTGATGCGAAACCAAAATCGATTAATACAAATGCTGGTTTCACAACAATCCATATAATGACGTCCCTACGAATATCTACGTGGAACGCTAACGGCGTTTCGCAGCATAAACTCGAGTTAGCGCAGTTCCTACTAGACAATCAAATCGACGTAATGCTGTTTTCATCTTACAAACAGATACAATTTCCAACTACGAAGATATTTATTCTATGGAACAAATCATCCAGATAGTAAAGCACACGGCAAGACTGGAATTTTAATCAGGTGCCGTATTAAGCACCGTTATCATACAAAATTTGCTAAAAACTACCTACAGGCCACATCCGTAAATATACACCTAAATACTGGCAAGCAATTAATGCTAGCCGCCGTATACTGCCCCCCACGCTTCACCATAGCCGAAGATGAGTTTATGCAGTTTTTCAACTCTCTCGGAGACCACTTTATAGCAGCAGGAGACTACAATGCCAAGCACACTCACTGGGGATCTCGTCTCGTGACTCCAAAAGGAAAGCAGCTTTATAATGAAATTATCAAAGCCACGAACAAGCTCGACTATGTTTCTTCTGGCACACCAACATACTGGCCGGCAGACCCAAAGAAACTTCCGGATTTAATAGACTTTGCGATTACCAAAAACATTCCTAAAAACATGATAAGCGCCGAATGCCTTTCGGATCTTTCATCTGATCACTCGCCTGTCCTTTTTACTCTACTCCGACATCCAGGAACATGGTATCAACCATTAAAACTGACCTCACATAAAACCAATTGGGTTAAGTACAGGAAGTATATTAGCTCACACATTGAGCTAAGTCCTCACCTCAGCGATGAAGCCAACGTAGATAGTTTTGTTAATTCACTGGAATCTGTACTCGTCTCTGCAGCTAGAGTTTCAACACCTCATACTATAAACACACAATGGAATCAAAAGAAGTCAAATCTACAAATCGAACAGCTCGTCCTCGAAAAGCGACGCTTACGTCGAGCATGGCAAATTCACAGATCGCCATCTGCTAAGCAATGCTTAAAACATGCCTCACGTCAACTTGCTCAAGCTCTACAGCAAAAAGAAACATATGTCCACCGCCGCTACATTGAGCAATTGTCAACTAATTGTACAAAACACTCACTACGGAGAGCTCACTCAACTCTGAGATCACTAAAAGAAACCGTGATGCCTATTAGAAATTCTACGGGCGGCTGGGCCGCAGTGACGCAAACCGAGCAAGCACGTTTGCCAAGCACCTTAAAAATATCTTCCAGCCAAATCCTGCCAATAATGCGTTTACTTTGCCGACTTATCATATGAGCCCCAGCCTCAGCATGAGCCAATTGAGGTTCGCCCAAACGAAATCGTAAACGTCATCAAAAGACAACTTAATCCGAAAAAATCCCCGGGCTGCGACCTCATAACTCCCAAAATTATCATTGAGCTCCCATACTGCGCCGTTTGCACTCTCACCCAGCTCTTTAATGCCATCGTAAAACTTGGCCACTTTCCAATAATATGGAAAAAGTCAATTATAATAATAATAGCAAAGCCGGGGGTCATATAGACCTGTAAGCCTACTCTCTTGCCTATCTAAGCTCTTTGAAAAATGCCTAATGACTCGGATAAACACATACCTGAGAATCCAGGAGAGAATCCCGTCACACCAATTTGGAAAGCATGGAACAATTGAGCAGGTCAACCGGATAACATCAGAAATTCAAAACGCTTTCGAAAAACGAGAGTACTGTACTGCCATATTTTTAGATGTCTCTCAAGCATTTGATAGAGTCTGGCTAGAAGGTCTAATGTACAAGATCAAGACAATGCTCCCCTACAGCACCCACAAGATTTTAGAGTCTTACCTTCACGATAGAAAATTTGTTGTGAGGTGCAACACTGCTATATCTGATGATTACACTGTTGGAGCTGGAGTTCCTCAAGGTAGCGTGCTAGGGCCAACACTATATGTCCTCTACACAGCAGACATCCCGACAAGCACACGTCTAACGTTTGCCGATGACACAGCTATTCTTAGCCGTTCTAAATGCCCGATTCAAGCAACTGCCCAGCTAGCTCGTCATATGGTCGATGTTGAGAAATGGCTATCAGATTGCCGAATTAAAGTGATCGAACTAAAATGCAAACACGTTACGTTCACTCTAAACATGCAAAACTGCCCGCCGATTACGTTAAACAACACTCTACTCCCACAAGCAAACGAAGTAACATACCTAGGAGTACATCTCGACAGAAGACTCACATGGCGCCGGCACATTGAAGCCAAAAGAACACACCTAAAGCTAAAAGCCAGCAGCCTTCATTGGCTTATCAACGCCTGGTCACCTCTTAGCCTTGAATATAAAATAATGCTGAACAACTGGGTACTAAAACCTATATGGATGTACGGCTCCCACTTATGGGGGAACGCCAACAATAGCAACATTGTTCAGAGAGTTCGTCGAAGATCCTGAGAACAATCACCGGGGCACCTTGCTACGTTCGCAACGAAAACATACACCGCGACTTAAACATTCTACCAGTCAAAGAAGTGATCGCAGAACAAAAGGTAAAGTACTTCACCAAGCTAGCGGTGCACCCTAACCACCTGGCGAGAGGTCTAACAAGGTTGAGCAACCAATCACGCCTTTGTCGCAATGACCTACCCACCCAGCGACCGACCTGAGGGACACGCAACCAGAATACAGTCTTAGTATACTGTTATTTAAATTTTAATGTTAAGATTCGTCAACTTATTGTAAGTCTCTAAATTAAGAGTAGACTCAATAAATAAAAGCAAAGCTATATAAAAACAAAATAACTTTTATCTTTTCAAGAACTTTCTCAAATATTTGATCAGTACTATCTGCTCTCTTGTTATAGACCTCTATTTTATTTTTAAGATTTGAAATTTTTGTAAGTCGACGATTAATACTTTGACTAACAAGTTTTCTTAGGTCTTTCCCCAACTTTCTGACACACTCATCTGTATATTGTTTTGTGGTCAAGTCATTATCATCTAAGGGCTTAATAGCGTTTTTGACTCTTTTATTTTGAGCGTTTAGATTACCATTAATCAATTAAAAAAAATGTCAATTAATTTAACACCTCTTTTTAAATGATCTGAGCGCTCCCTAGCATTAGAAAAATGTCCAAACTTGTCAACAGACATGATGATTATAAATAAAAATCTTTTTTGTGTTTAATATATATACTCTAATTAAACAATAATTCCCTCCTCTCGCAGTTCCTCTACCATTGAGAAAATCTCATTATTGTGATTGTTGTTACCCGCTGTTTTTGACGGCACTAAAATTTGTAACCGTTCGACTAGTTAATTCACATCATTCCAATATATATAATTTGGTTTTGTTTCCTCCAGAGTCTTATAACCAAAACCAGTTTTCGTACGAAGTAGAGTGGATGTTGTAGAATTTTCATTTTCGTTTATTATTTTTTTTATAATTTTATAACCTAATCCGTGAAACTTTTTTTTCTAAAATAATATTTTTATATGTTTTCAAATCATGACCAGGAGTTAGCTCGCATTCCACTAGACAAATGAATCTTATTACCAATAATTTTTAGTTCACTTTTCCCTAATGTTAATACATTACCTAAACTTTATTAGGTTATTTTCCCGACTCAAATGACTGATATTAAAATCATAATTTTTATTATCTATCACGTCTTCTATATTTATATCTTCCCTTATTTCATTTTCTTTTGTAGACATTGATATAGCTTCCGGCTCACTCCCTTTGTCCACATCATCATTATATAATATGTTTCGTCTTTCTTTCCTTTTTCAAAAACGTTTGTTTGGTTGTATAGTACAGATCATATCATATCATATATATCATATCATTCTCATACTTTTCATTTTCGTATAATTTTCCTACATTTTTATTTAAAAATGTCTGCTTTTTATTTTCGTTAACAAGTTCAAGTAAAGGTTCTTAAATAGGTTTAAATGTATCCTCCAACTCTATAACACTTTGATTCTTTACACGTTTTAGGTCTTCAAACTTTCTCTTCAAGACAGATCTCGCTTTTGTTAACTGCGCAACATATTCATTATGGAAACCTGCATAAATTCATATGAAGTAAATTTAAAAAAATATATAATCTTTATGATTTCACTCCTTAGTTACTCGATCTATTCTGTTTACTGGAAACAATAACTTCTAATATTTATCCATCCGATGAAATAAAAAAAAAGTATATTTCCCATCAACCATTTCCTCAAAAAATTCCTCCCGAAGATGTGTATACCTTTCCTGGGTGTATAGAAAGTAATCCTCCAACTCCAGAACAAGGAATTTTCTAATCTTCGTCCTTTTACACTCCGCCTTGAAGATGAGGAACAATACATTTTCAGGCATCATTGCCTTTGACAAAATAGATTTCTTATTACATCTATTGAATTCTTGAGTTACCGTCTCAAGCTTTATTTGTTTTGCATTATTTTCAACATCAATTGGTATGAACGCTGTTTCCGCGGCATTATCTTTTTCATCGTTCTTCTTGTTGAAATAACAAACCAAACTTGTCGGATTAACAGGTGACTTCCTATTATCCTCGTCAGTAGGATCGAATTCGACTTCTGCAGTCTCCTCGTTCTTATAGTTGTTGTTCTCCATGTTCATTTTATTATTTATATTGCTTTTGCTGTTTAGCAATTGCTTTGGTTGTTTAGCAGTTGTTTTTTGTTGTTTAGCAGTTGTTTTATGTTGTTTAGCAGTTGTTTTTTGTTATTTAGCAGTTGTTTTTTGTTGTTTAGCAGTTGTTTTTTAGTTGTTTAGCAATTTTTCATCTAGGTTTACTATACCACATTCTCGAATTCTTGGAGAGCGTGGCAGTAAATCCCTTATAAATACTCCTCGAAGATTTGGTATATATTTTTGAGCAAAAGTTGTAATGTAATGTAATGTTGTTTATTGTTTTTGCAATGGCTACACTTCCACTAGCTAAACAACCGAGGGCACTTAGGGCAGACAAAATTGGTACGCTTGGTAAAAAACCACCAGTTTTGGTTATATTAATAATTCTTGGTACATTCACGTTTTTCTTTAACCCCAACGTCGATTAAACTGATTTTCGTTATATACAACACTCAAAAAGTCTATGTGGCGTGAGTTTAGTTTCAATGGGAAATATAAGTGGATAATTATTTACAAAAATTTTATATTTGATTACAATAATAGGGTACATAGAAACATAAAAATGACCCCATCAATGTCAACACAACTAATGAAAAACAAATATTACAAGAGTATTGAGAGTAAACTACGATATGGCGATCACGTTCGTATCACATGTATAAACATGTGAAAAAGGGTATACACCGAATTATAAAACAGAAATCTTTAAAATTAGAAAAGTCAACCATACATTCCCCAAAACATACTTAATTGAAGATTATAAAGGTAATCCGATTCAGGGTGGGTTTTATAAGGAAGAACTCAAAAAGACGGAATTCCCGAACACATTTCTAGTTGAGAAAATTTTAAAGCTTTATAATGGACGAAGCCAGCTGGGTAAGTAAAGATGAAATTTTATAGTACAAATATATATATAAATTATAACATATAATTAAAAATAATAAATATATTTACATACATATAAATGTACAAGTTTATAATTTTAATTTTAATAACAATTTTAATAAAATATTATACGTCTTTTACAATTTATTTTTGTTTTACTTATATTTACCACAATCTCGATCAAAATAAAACATTTCCAATTCAATTGACTTATAAAATAATTCTTGTTCTATGTTTACTTGCTTATCTCTAAGTTCATTTAATGTATTGACATCTGTATTTCTCCCATTTATTATATCTCTTAAGAATATATTTTTAAGTTCTAAGAAATTGATACCATCCACAATGTCCTTTTCCATTAACCTTTTATGTTTTATTGATAGAGTACCATGATCATCGAGATTTAACATTGCAAACTCTGTTTCATTATGTTCACGTTTTACTATCATTAGCACAAATCACATTCTTTATACTCTTTTTGTTGATATTTTGTGTGTTCTTGATCTAAACATTTTCCTACTACCATATAGTAGAGTTCCAGTGAGTAATACATTTTTATAATGATCCATAGTTAAATTTCTGGAACTCACAACTTTTGCATTATTATAAGGGTTTTCAACTTCATCTATTTTATAACTATAAACTTCTGAAAATAGACCTATACATTCACTCATTAGTTTTCCATTCAACTCATATATAAAATATCCTAACCTCTTTTTATTAACTTTTTTAAATTATATAAATCGATTCTTCTATCTAAATATTCGGATGTATCAAATTTTGATTCAATATCACCACGAATATCCGTATAAAAATCATCAGTTTTTATAGTATAGATAAATGAGTCTGAATCCATGTAATTTTAAACCAAATTTTCTTGAAATTTGGGTTTCCTGTATTGGTAATGAAACTCATACATTTTTCACTTTGATAAGTCCAATACAGCAAAACCAAAATACATTGGCTTATCAAATATCACAGAAAGGTTTTTCATTTGGATGGCATAGAACTCGTTATTTATTTTAGTTGCACTATCAAAATTGAATTCTAAAATTAAATTTTTAGCACATTGATTTTTTTGACCGAGTTTATGAACATCTGTAGACTCCCATGTAGTTACCAATTTAACCTCTACACGTTTTTCTGGATTTTCCATTGATTTCCCATAGACCGCGTTGTTCATTAATTTAAAAAAATCTTTTTCAAATTCATTCTTGGCATTCTGTCTATGTAAAGTATTTAAGTCAATATAAGTCTTTAGCCAAGGTTTTTGTAATAAGCGAACCCCTCTATGAATCTTTTTTAATATTAACCCATTTTGTATGCATTGCTGCAAAATTCTATAATGGATTACATAATTTTTTTGTTCCCAAAGTCAGCTATTAATTTTTTAACTTTATCCTCTTTAGATGCAAAACTATTTGACGGACAAAACGGAAGAAATACATTATAAAAAATCATCCCTTTGTTGGATCAAAATCTGTTAGGTATTTGTTATTTGCCTTTGTATATCTATGACAACATTGTACTAAGCTCCCTCGAATGCTATTATCTACTAATAACTCTAGTTGAATATTTGTGGTCTTTAACATGGCTGCCCAAGATAGACCTGGTGTAGTAAAAACTGAGCAACTGACGGTATAATGAATAAATTTGTAAACATTTTTTTCTAAAATTTTCAAATATATCAGTCAATAGGAAAACATCAGTTTTTAAATACAACAAAGAAAATTGTGACCAGACATTATGTGTGTATTCATAATCATCTTGAGAGCATTCCTTTTCTATCAAGTTACTGTAGAATGCAGCTCTTGATGGTAGTGATGTTTCCTCCAGTCGGCTAGCTGAATCTAAATACCCATAAGGAAAGATACCCTTTTTACGCATAAGCCTGAATTCTATTTCATTTTAAAAAAATCTTTTTACTATATTTAACTGATCATCAATTAAATTAGAAGCAAGGGTATCTAAAATTGATGGCATAAATCTGAATGTGTCAAGATATCGAATTTCGAAATGGTTTCCATTTGAAATTTTTATGGTTTTGGACACCGAAATATATTGTTCTTTATTTACTGGGCTTGCATTAATACTATCAGGAATTTTAGCCAAGTCTTCAATAAATAAATGACAATCATACTTAAAAAAATTACGGAAAAACAATGGAATTAATTTACATAGTCTATACTCCAAGTTACATTTAGAATGAGCTGCACACCTAAATAAACCTGTTGAATGGCAATGATCCCTAACTCTATCATTTAATAATATTTTTACAAATATGACAATTTAATGAATCCTGAAATTCAAACTCGTCTTCAGGAGTCATTAACGGTTTAAAATTGTACAAGAGAGTCTACAAAATTTCATCCTGCGTTACTACCTGTTTTTATTACAATTTTATCTAGCTTAGATTCAAAGGCACACTTAATTTTATATAATAACAGTCTTATGTCTTATATTCCGCAGATCCAGAGAATTCAGAATATAGAAAAACACTGGTATAATTTACATAGTCTATACTTCAAGTTAAATTTAGAATGAGCTGCTCCCCTAAATAAACCTGTTAAATGGCAATGATCCCTAACTCTATCATTTAATAATTGTCTTTTTACAAATATGACAGTTTAATGAATCCTGAAATTCAAACTCGTCTTCAGGAGTAATTATGATTGGTTTAAAATTGTACAAGAGAGTCTACAAAATTTGATCCTGCGTTACTACCTGTTTTTATTACAATTTAATCTAGCTTAGATTCAAAGGCACACTAAATTGTATATAATAACAGTTGTAAAGAAGACTCGTTGGCTGTGATATACTCAGTCCCATCAGGGTCTCTTTACCGAAAATATTTGTAAAGATATGGGACATAAAGGTCTAGGACGACAATCGGTTGGCTGGCGTAAGATGTAGAGTGCCAGCCACCGGAGTACGGAGCGAGATAAATAGTTTATTCGGTGTCTGCTGCAGAGCGGTGAAAAAGGAAAGGTCAGCAGTAACGCGCATTTGGGCCTGGCTCATAACAGTCGCTACGGGAAGGCCGAGAGAGAGAGGATCGATTATGGAGACAACTTTTCCCAAGGGCAGAATTTATGGTCTAAAATCCAGATTTATTTTTATTTTTTTTCCCTTCGAGTTGTATTAAAATTAGGCGAGAAATATGTTTATTGGAGCATTTTATTGATTTATTTGTAACCCGAGTTTCTACTTTTACTTCATTTTGTCTTTCCCAGTGTTGTCGGGTTAACGGGTTCGGTAAAGTTATGGTAAAGAAAATCCTAGCCTACTCTGGGCGAAGCCGCATCGGGGCCTTCGAGAAGTTTCGCATTGCCGGGGACTCTCGCTGGCCAAAATGCGGTTAACTCCACTCACTCACCCGTCTCGCTCTCACACACACACACACACGTGAATCCGGGTGCTCCACCGCTGGTCCTAGGCCGGCACACTCTCCTCGGGGTCGTCTAGGTGAACTCCTTCCCAGAAGAAATCGTCGGTTTCCTGGGTCACTGGGCACAAGTTTTCCTGCTCGATCGCATGTTCTCTCTCGCTTGCTCCTGTGCGGCGCTGCTCACGCGAGCACTTTTCGTGGTGAATATTTAGTTGCTCTCCTGATGTGTGTGTGTGGAGGGAGGGGAGGGGAAAAGATAAACAGAACTTATCGCTTCGATTTACTCGCCGGTTCGCCGCCCTCCTGTGGCTGCACCAGCTCGACCAAGGAGCGGGGAATGCGTCCCACCTCGATCTGAACGCGCCAGGTGCGGGGTAGCAAGACCGAGTCTTTGTCGGCCGGCGGGTATTCAACTTGTTGTTCCTTGGCCAGGATTTCCGGAGTGTCACTCGAGACGGGTATGGGGCGGTTCTCATGACTCTGCGCCTGCTCCTTCCGGGCCTTTTCTGACTCGACATAGTCTACAATGGTTTGTGGCTCCGTTCGCCAATGGGCCATCTCCTCCTCGTGGGCGACGTAGATGGAATTGTAGCTCCAGGGGTTGTCGTCATCGCTGCTTCTGGGGTTCTGACAGCCCCGTGGGGCATGACCACCTCGGTCACGTCTCCAGACGTCACCCGACGAGAAGCGGATGGCACCAGGCTTGGCCCCACCGTGGCCACCCAGGCGTGGCCGAGTGGGGTACGCCCCAGGGTCGGGCTGTGCCCTCGCCCCGTAGCAGCGCCGTGCGTTGGTCGTTGTCCTTCTCTGCCGGCACAACTCCGTTCGAGCCCGCGTCTTCTAAGGTGGCCGTGGCTTGCGTCGCCATGCGCCACCGGTGGGACGGGTTGTCCGACCCCATGTCTGTATGGGAGAACAAAAGGGTATTAGTGCTTTGTTTTAACGATTACTTACTGGGTTTTAATTGTTTAGTTAGTAAACATGGGGAGAGTTCCCACTAGGGAAGTGGGACGTTGGGAAGGCGCAGCAAGTGGCCCCACTGACTCAAACATTGGCTCCTGTCGCAGAGTTCCTGGTTGGCTCTCGCCTCGGCCGGATCGAGCGTCACTCGCCGGCTTGGTTGTGGCGAGTTCGTTGCTATTATGCCACCTTCGTACGGCTTTCTGGGGCTGCTGCTGCGCCGCTATCTTCGTATATGTTCCCGCCGTCTGCGACTATCCTTGGATGCTTCTCCGCTGCTCTCGTCTTGATTTTTACATATCCTTCGTGCTGGCTTCTCCGTTGCTTCCGCCTTGATGCGGGTATCCTTGGTTTCTGTATATCTGCTGATCCTGTTGCTCTGCTATGGGTTTTAGCGTCAATCGATCGCTAAACTTGCTCCGCCGTCTGCATGACTTCGTTGTCGTCTAGTCGTCTGGGTACCAGATTCTGGGTTTCTGGCTCGTTGACTGCTTCCTTCAAATCTCCAAGGGATGCCGTTCTGCGTTGCCTGCTCTGGGTATGTTGCAAGCGCACTATGGTGGGAGAAACGAACTTAATTACTTTGTACGGGCCTTCGTACTTGGGTGCTAGCTTAGCGACAAAGTTATCCGCCGCCCTGAACAAATGATGCTGCTTTACGAAGACCAGCGATCCTATGGTCGGTCTCCACGCACGTCGCCTGAGATCGTAATGCTTCCGCTGCTCCAACGAAGCTCTCTGAGTGTTCTCCTGTACTACCTTGAAAATGTCCCGTAGCAATTCCGCTTTCGCTTCGGGTGAACGTGGAGCTTGGCTTGGTCAATTCATCATACAAGGCCCCTGGGAGTCGTGGTTCTCTGCCTTGGACGATGATCGCTGGACTGAATCCGGTTGAGTCTGAGATGCTGCTATTAATTGCCAGATTCAGTTCGGGCAGAAGTTCGTCCCACGTCATCTGCTTGTCCTCGATATACTGGGCGACCATCGTTTTAATGGTGCGATTGGCCCTTTCTGTCGGGTTCTGCTGCGGAGTATAAGGTGCTGTATGTTGGATCTCCATTCCCGCCTGCTTGCAGAAATCTTTGAATGAATGACTCGTAAATTGTGTCCCATTATCGCAGACAAATGTTCGGGAAATACCAAAGTGCTTCAAAATCCTCTCCCTCTTTAGGCCTGTCCTGAACAAGTTTCAGCATCCGCTGGTACCATGTGCATCCCGGCTTATCCTCCTGGATCAACTGAAGAACTTCCAAAGGCTGTCGAGAAAGTGCATCTGCAACAATGTTCTGGCTCCTGCGTCGATAGTTGATGTCAAACTGGTACTGCTGTAGTTCCAACGCCCAGCGCGCTATACGGCCGGTGGGATTATCAATCGAATTGAGCCATTTCAAGGCGAGGTGGTCCGCTATCACCTCGAATCGATAACCTTCCAAGTAGCATCTGAGTTTCCTGATGGCCCATATAATAGCCAGACACTCCTTTTCTGTAGTGGAGTAGTTCTCCTCTGCGGCGATGAGGCGTCTGCTGGCGAATGCGATGACTCGTTCTTCTCCCTGGATTTTCTGCGTTAAAACTGCTCCTAGACCGATGTCGCTGGCGTCTGTTTGCAACACGAACTTCCCGTTGAAGTCGGGGCAGGCGAGAACCGGCGCCTCCGTGAGTTTTCTTTTGAGTTCCTCGAACGCATCTTGCTGCTCCTGCTCCCATTGCCATTTCCTTCCTTTCTTTAGTAGCAAAGACATGGGCTGCACTACGCTGGCAAAGTTGGGTACAAATCTCCTGAACTAGGACGCGATCCCAAGACATCTCCTCAACTCCTTGCATGTGGTGGGCGGACTCAGTTGCCGTACTGCCGAAATCTTGTCGGGATCCGTGTGAATTCCCTCCTCACTGATGATGTATCCCAAGTACGCCTGCGCTTAAAGAAACTGCATTTCTTCGCATTGAGACGAAAGTTCGCCTCTCGTAGCCGTCGAAATACTTATTGTAGATGTTACACATGCTCCTCCAAAGTGCGGCCGATGATGATGATATCATCCAAATACGCAAACGCGTTGGGCCCCATGTCCGGGCCTATGACGCTGTCGAGCGCCCGCTGGAATGTAGCTGGTGCTGAGTGGAGGCCAAACGGCATCACTTTCCAGTGGTACAAGCCCCTGTAAATGCTGTGCACTCGCGGCTGGACTCGGCTACAGTAATTTGCCAATATCCGCTCTTCAAAGCGAGCGTCGATATGTACCTGGCATGGCGCAGACGCATCTGGTATGCATCTGGAATAGAATGGGCATTTAGTTTTCGAAAATCTACACATAGTCGCATCTCTCCAGATTTCTTGCTCACGAGTACAATAGGGGCACTGTGGGGGCTCCGTGAAGGCTCTATACAGTCCTTGTGTAGCAGTTCGTTGATCTGGTCATCAATAATCCTCTGCATCGCAGGATTCTTGGGAAAGTACCTCTGTTTGATGGGCTTATCATCCCGCATCGTGATCGTATGCTCAGCGATATTTGACACTCCCGTCAATCCTTCGAATTTGGCCAATTCCTCCTGTAAGAATTTGTTTTCCCAGGGTTCTAATTCTTCTTGTTTGGGGTTCGCTGTGATTACGGCTAGTGCTCCTCCAGCGTCAGGTGTGTACCCTGGTCTGGCTGGGGAAGGCGCTCGCCCTTCCTCTACTGGTTCCGCTGAAACAGTAGCTTGATTCCGTCGAAACGGATTAGTTCGCACGGCGTTGTCGTCTCGAGGCCCTAAAATACTGCGGGTCGGGGTGGCTTCCCTCTCGTTATCTGGATCGTTGCTTGCTGGAGTTAACGCGTTCGTCAAGGCATAGCTAAGACGTTTGTCGGGCTGCTGATTAGGAGAGGGTTCAGCTGCAGCGAAGCGCGGCCGCATTGGAGAGTGGCAGACACGCCACAAAGGAAGTCCATGCCCAATAGCACGTCTTCCATGATCGAAGGGAAAACTATCAGTGGAACGGAACTTCGGCTACCAGAGACTTGGTTATCTCCTTGCGTGACATGAGTTATCTCCGCCAGGCTGACATGAGTGTGTACCTACCGTACGTTAAGTGGCGTCCCTACACGTTGAACAACTCGTTCGCTCACGAAGCTTCTGCTAGGTCCGGTGTCTATAGTAGCGGTAAACTCCCGACCCTCGATTTGCACCTGCGTGATAATTCTGCTCGACTGAACCTGTAAGATTTCTCCTAATTCCGGGGATTCCTATAGGCAGTCTCCGTCCGCTCCCCGAGAGGCGAAGACTCCTCTCGTTTCCCGGCTGGGTACGACGGCAACACTCGAGAGTGCGTACTCATCGGCGACCACAGTTCCAACAAAAGAGGACTCTGGGATTGCGACATGTAGCTGACCGGTGAACATCCTGGGCACAATTCCTGCAAGCAAAACTGAAATTCGGCACCATTGACATGTTCCCCACTCGAGGAACTGATTGTGGAACTGTGGCTGGGGTGGGTGGTCGTCTGGCTTGTCGTGCGAAATTTTGTGGACCTGTTGGTGATGCTCCTGCATACGTTGGGATCTCGGGATACTCGTTCCTTTTCGGCGCTGGCGGTGGTTCGGCCAACATTCTGGCATGGCTTCCCGTGCTCCGATCTCGGGTGTCCTCGAAGTTTACCGCTAAAGTTGTAAGTTGCTCCAAAGTGGTGGAGTCGTGCCTCCTTGCGTACATCTGATACTCCGGTTGGAGATTTTCATAGATACGTTCCAACTCCTGCTCCGCATTATACCCCGCCCTGTGCATCATGAGTCTGATGCTGACAAGGTATTGTTTGAAAGTCTCTCCTCGTCGCTGATCTCTGGTGCGGATCTCATCCTAGAGTCGCTGAAAGTACCTGGGCGGCAGAAAGAAGTCAAGAAACGCCTTCTTGAAGTTCATCCAAGATTCTCCTAGCAGCTGGCTTGTCCGAAACCAGTGGTCAGCTGTATCCGTCAAAAGACCAGGAATGGCCTGCAGCATCTTCTCCACGT
This sequence comes from Drosophila eugracilis, assembly GCF_018153835.1. Taxonomy (NCBI): domain Eukaryota; kingdom Metazoa; phylum Arthropoda; class Insecta; order Diptera; family Drosophilidae; genus Drosophila; species Drosophila eugracilis. Next base: position 111,311 of record NW_024572768.1, on the reverse strand, counting down.
TAACTTCGTATGCGGTGGCTCGTTCCTCGAGGTGTTGGATGAAGGTGATGGGGTCCGTTGTTCCGTCAAAAGTGATTCCCCAATTCTTCAGCTTCTCCGCTAGCGTGGCTGCGGACATCTCTGCTTTCCTGGGAAAAATATCCCGCTTGGACGGATGGATCTCCGTGTCTCCGACTGCATTGGCGGCACCTCTGCCTTCCAGTGCTGTCACCTGAAGCTGCATTGGACCCGGTGGGAGTGGGTTCGGAGGCGGCGAACGCTGCTTCCTATCCGTTAGCGCGGCTGTAATTTTCCCCTCGCATTCCTGTAGTCGCTCGGCTATCTCCAGCACGTGATCGTCCCGATTATTAAAAGCAGCCAGCCGGCTCCTCATTTCCTCAACAGTTCCGGTTGTTTCCAAGGAAAACTCCTTCAGAATCGCCTCCAATTCCCGCTTCCGGAGATACGAAATCCAACGCGCTCCCATATTGCTGTAAAATAAGAGTTAACTGGCAAACGACAGGAAAAATTTCGATAGGACGACGGAAATTCATGAACGAGGGTCAAACGAGGTTTGAAATGGTTAAAATCTTCATCAAAAATTTTATTTTATTTGTCACCAAGAACTTCTGCATTCCCCCGTATAACGATGGTGACCACAATCCAATGTCCAATTTTAATTCCTAAATTTTCGACGGCGATTAAATTTTGTTCGACGACGAGGTAGTTTTAAATTCTCCCACGGCGATGTTTTAGAGAGCTGCCGATACACGTGTTGACTCGGCGACGGTTGTATGAGAAGAGACCAAACCTCCCCAACCGATGTGATCCCGTTGCCTGTCCTCGACCGACCCTCGCTTGTGTGAGATAGACAACGATGAGAGTAAAACGAAAAGCGAAATGGCTGCGCTGTGGGGAGTATACGTTAGCTTTTCCCTACCTCGCGCTTTCAAAACTCTCGTGACCTGAGTTGGCTAACCTAGAGGGCTCTCGAGGGCTTTTAGGTTCGATGCGCTGGTATATTTTATAAATATATAGATGTATATTTCCCTGTTTTCTGCCCTAGAAATTTTTGTGTCCCTCGATATATGACTCTCCCTACGTTCCGACTTAAAAATTTCGTCTCCAAGTGACTGGTCTTTATGGTCTTTAGGCCATATTTAGGTCGTATAAAATTTCGTAAGCCCCATGTCCCTGTTCGGGCGGCATTCTGTAAAGAAGTCTCGTTGGCTGGGATATACTCAGTCCCACCAGGGTCTCTTTACCGAAAATATTTGTACAGATATGGGACATATCCACCGGAGTACGGAGCGAGATAAATAGTTTATTCGGTGTCTGCTGCAGAGCGGGGAAAAAGGAAAGGTTAGCAGTAACGCGCATTTGGGCCTGGCTCATAACAGTCGCTACGGGAAGGCCGAGAGAGAGAGGATCGATTATGGAGACAACTTTTCCCTAGGGCAGAATTTATGGTCTAAAATCTAGGCATTTTTGTCTTAAAATATGTATATTTATGCGTGGCCAGATTTATTTTTATTTTTTTCCCCTTCGAGTTGTATTAAAATTAGGCGAGAAATATATTTATTGGAGCATTTTACATACATTTACATTTACATTTACATTTTTTTTACAGCACACTCTCCTCGGGGTCGTCTAGGTGAACTCCTTCCCAGAAGAAATCGTCGGTTTCCTGGCTCACTGGGCACAAGTTCGATCGCATGTTCCCTCTCGCTTGCTCCTGTCCGGCACTGCTCACTCGAGCACTTTTCGTGGTGAATATTTCGTTGCTCTCCTGATGTGTGTGTGTGTGGCTACTGCCGATGCGAGAAGGGAGGGGAAAAGATAAACAGAACTTATCGCTTGGGCTTAGCTAAGATAATTACTGTGCATCGAGATAACTACAAATCTTACAATTATTGGTTAAGCTTACATATTAAGTGAACTGCGCAATGTTTTTTTTCTACAAATTTATTTGCGAGGGTTTTGTTTCATTGTTAGCTGCTGTTGTTGTTGGCGCTATTTTGAGGGGTCAACGACTCCTCACACAGTCTTATGTCTTAGAGCAGCATTCGCAGATGCAGAGAATTCAGAATATGGAAAAACACTGGTATAATTTACATAGTCTATACTCCAAGTTACATTTAGAATGAGCTGCACCCCTAAATAAACCTGTTAAATGGCAATGATCCCTAACTCTATCATTTAATAACATTTTTTACAAATATGACAATTTAATGAATCCTGAAATTCAAACTCGTCTTTAGGAGACATTATGATTGGTTTAAAATTGTACAAGAGGGTCTACAAAATTTGATCCTGCGTTACTACCTGTTTGTATTACAATTTTATCTAGCTTAGATTCAAAGGCACACTTAATTTTATATAATAACAGTATTATGTCTTAGAGCAGCATCCGCAGATCCAGAGAATTCAGAGTATGGAAAAACACTGGTATAATTTACATAGTCTATACTCCAAGTTACATTTAAAATGAGCTGCACCCCTAAATAAACCTGTTAATTGGAAATGATCCCTAACTCTATCATTTAATAATATTTTTTTTTCAAATATGACAATTTAATGAATCCTGAAATTGAAACTCGTCTTCAGGAGTCATTATGATTGGTTTAAAATTGTACAAAAGAGTCTACAAAATTTGATCCTGCGTTACTACCTGTTTTTATTAAAAATTCATCTAGCTTAGAATCATAGGCACACTTAATATTATATAATAAGCATAAGCGATATGTATATGAGAGTTTAAATTGAATAATTTCGGGGTTACTTCAATATTTCTGGGCTCCAGTTCACATTCAAAGTCGGCGTACACGACGAACGGAACCTCAAGCTGCTTGCGGTTTTGGGTAAACTCCAGAGTTCGCTTGTGTAATTCCCGTAGCTTGGAGACTTTTCCGCTCAGATTCAGAGAATTTAGACAATTTCCCCAGCTTGCAATATGACCTTGTATGGCAATATTTTTGGCAGTTCGCACATTGTACCGGGCGATTGCGTTTCTGAGGTCCTCAACTATAATTCTGCGGTGCAGCAGGAACTGAAGATTTTGTATAGGGTGCACTTCGTATTTCCAGAGGGGCTTATTTTCTGGTTCGAGCTCAACCTTAATGAGTGGCTGTGGCTTTCTATCCTTGTTAGCGCCTTTGTTATCTCAGCAGGCGTTACTTCGGACTCTATGCCCTTAAGACTACTTACGGGCTCTTGCTGCTTCTTAGCTGATACGTGTAAAAGTTCCTTTTATTCTCGGTAAGATATTTCGATAATACTCTGTAATTATCTTCAGATTTCAATTCAACTTTTGTTTTCTGAATGATGCCCTTTACAAGGGGTATGATGTTGAAGATATCCCTGCTAATAAGCTCAATAATTTTGTTGACAAGAACATTGGAACTTTTATCTCGTATATAAATAGGCGGAGACTTTGGTTTTCTTTTCTCGACTTCAGTAGATTCGACCGCCTCAACCCCATAGTCTTCTGAGATTTTAAATCGGTTTAAGTTCATGGGCGTTTCTATTGCAGCTATGCTAGCAATGCCACGGGCTAGTTTGCGTTGAGAATTTAGGGGGCTTACCTTCATTTTAATTTGGATGTAGCGATCCATACCACTCTGCACAGCCGGCTTAATATGGTCATTGTTTTTGTTATGTTGTTTTGTTGACATATTAATATTTAAGCTGCTAGCTGATGATGTCGTAAAACGCGCTGTCAATACAGTTGCGGTTGTTTGTTGTTGGTTGTTGCTGTTACGGTTCACGTTGTAAAAGAAATTGCGGTGCTAGTTACTGCGCTCTTTGGTGCAGAGACATCGATGGTAGCGAGGGGGAGTAAGAACACGCTCTATCGGTGTCTACATTTAATAATTCGGTCATGTTGGGGGTAATTAACCTCGCTGGGTAAGAGTATGCATTACTTTCGTTTGTTTTAAATGAGAAGTATGCGTTGTTTTATTGTACTGAGAGCCGCAGCCTGCAGCTAGGCCGTCTAGCGTGGAGCTTCTTTGCGATCTTCCGGAGCACAGACCCGTCACATTGTTCAGCTCGGCTGCGATGGATCTCTCCAGCGACAGGAAGTATAAAAATTCTTATGAAAAGCTTTAGCGTAAATTTGCCTATGTAGATCGCGACATTTCTCTTCGGTATAGAGATTGCCCTAGACTAGTTGACCTGTCACCGGATATTCAACGCTAACAGTCCTCTATCAAAAGGGAGCCAAATGTGGTCTCTGAATCCCAGGATGGCCGTTTAAAAGTGGGCGCTAGGCTACACAATTCCACCGAACTACTGCCGAAAGCTCATCTGGTCACAAAGAATATAATAGTGGAATAATTAATATGAATTTATATTAAACGAACGAAACTTATGAAACGCAGGGTTTTTAGTTTTAACTTCGGAACCGAATTTATTTGTACGAAAGGGCACGGCGCGTGCTAACGATAGGGAGTTTCAGTGTTAACTCGACTAAAGGGCACAGTACGTGCGAACGAAAGGGAGTTTCAATGTTAACTGATTTATTCGACTTAAATTTTCTTATACTATGGACAGAGATGAAAGACAACGTTTGGGACCTCTTGGTTCGACTTTGGCCGCCTCTGCAGGCTCGAGACCTACTCCCGGGACCATCGCTGCCAAAACCTGTGCTTGTGACACAAGACATTGCGCCATCGCCGCAAGCAGGTTGGGCTGATTTGGTCCGGAAGTGACGACGTTGGTGAAGCCAACAGCGGGTCGCCGATCAGAAGATGTCCGGGGGTTAGGATTTCGCCGTCGCTGGGGTCGGTGCTTTGCGCTCCGATTGGCCTCGAGTTTAGGACTGCCTTCACGCTGGCAATGAGAGTCTCAAGCTCCTCTGCGGTCAAGAGGTCGTTGCCGACCGTCCGAAGGAACAGGTGCTTTGCAGACTTCACACCTGCTTCCCATATACCGCCGAAGTGAGGTGCTCTGGGCGGTGTGAACGCAAACTCGCAACCTTTTTTTGTTGCGAAGGCCTTCAGACCGTCCTCCTGCTCCTCCAGACGGGTCCGGAACTCTTTCAGGTGGCGGTCTGCGCCGACGGAGTTGGTCGCGATGTCGCACCACACCCTCTCCGGGATCCCGACGACTCACGAACCTTTGAAGAGCCAATAAAAAAGCATCAGTGATGAGGTCAGTGTTCCTTTGTTTAAAATTTTTCACATGAAGCGATTTTAGAATAAATATCAATGCAAATAATGTAATGTTTTCCTTCAGGTAAATAAATACCTAACACAAACCAGTCAATTTTCCGGGTTGGGTGTGATTTCAAAAGGAGTTTTTGTGTTTCTGTATTATGTTTTAGCTTAAGTGCATTCGTTTCGGTTTTTTAAGGTATGTAGCCATCTATCAGGTTGATGACGCTAGCGTCCTTTTTTAAGAACTCACATGTATCTAATTGCAATTTAAAGTGCCTTGATAAAAACTAGTTGTAATGAATTTAAATGTTTAGTAAGGTATGCTGAAAAATGGTTTTCATCTAGATATACTGATCAATGCATGTTTAACAATGGTCGAAGGATATTTTTTATGCACCTTTAAAAAATTTCGGGTGCATTTCTTAATCTAAATGGCATACGAAGGTTTTTGTAATCAATGCTTTTGGTGGACAATGCAGAGTAAGGTTAAGTCCGTTTCACAAATCGATAATTGTAAAATATTGGCTTGCAAAGGATTTCATCCATATTTGGTATATAATAAAAGCGAGCGCCTAAACATAGTTTTATTTTTTCCATTTCTTCATTTATTTTCAAGTTATAAATAGTTTATTTTTTGATTTTATTTGCTTGTCCAGACGGTGAAGGATGTTTTTTGGTTTCTTGTATATTTGTATCTGAAACTTTAAGTTATCTACTCACGTCTACGCTGCATAAAAAAATATCATCATAGGGCAGATATCACACATAATCAAGAGCTCAAATGAGGTTGAATATGCGTATGTTACAGGTATGCGTTGTGAACCCATGATAAACTGCTGTCACTTGCACTTCCTAAGTAACGGGCTCCTAGGCGCATTTGGGTTCTCGGATTTCTGTTGGCCAATTTATGCCGAACTTTTTGCTTGCGTAAATACACTGTGGTAAAATGTCGGCATTGGCGCAATAGGTAATCAATATGACTACACAAGTGCTCATTCACTGTGCTCTTTCCTACCCCGCCCCTTCACTACCACGGCGACAAAAAACGCTGAGCTGAATTCGCTCCCGGCAAATTGTGCAACATCTGTTGGGGCGGAATGCTGACGCTGCAGATCGGCAGCCGGACAAGAATTCAGTTCAGGAGAAACCACGAGCTGAATCTTTTTACTACTCTGCTGGCTTGACTGATATTCCGAAAATAAAACTTAAGATTGAAAACGGAAGAAGTTGGATTAAATTACCGGTATAAATTAAGGGTAGTGACCCGAAGAGCCTCTTTTTGAATGGGGTTTCTAAAATTAAAAGAACACAGTTCTTAACTGGCGCCCTGCTGCTATAAAGTGGTCTCCAAGTAGACTAATGTAAGTTGCTTGTCAGTATTAATTTGAATATTTATAGATGTGGCCTGTAGGGCGCAGTTTACAGTATGACCTTGTATGGCCATATTTTTTGCAGTTCCCACATTGTAACGGGCGATTGCGTTTGTGAGGTTCCTTAACTGTAATTCTGTGGTGCAGCAGGAACTGAATATTTTATATAGGGTGCACTTCGTATTTACAGAGGGGCTTATTTTCTGGTACGATCTTAACCTTAAAGAGTGGCTGTGGCTTTCTATCATTGATCATCATCATTAAATCCCTTCTCTTGTAGCGCCATTGTTATCTCTGCAGGCGTAACTTCGGACTTTATGCCCTCAGTTACGACTCAACCTCATAGTCTGCTGAGATTTTAAATCGGTTTGAGTTCATGGGAGTTTATATTGCAGCCATGCTAGCATTGCCATGGGCTATTTTGCGTTGAGAATTTAGGGGGCTCAGCTTCCTTTTGATTTGGATGTAGCGATTCATACCAGTCTGCACAGCCGGCTTTATATGTTCATTGTTTTGGTTCTGTTTTTCGGGCAGCACAGCGTCGGATGTATTAATATTTGCGCTGCTTGCTGATAATGCCCTAAAACGCGCTGTCGATATAGTTGCGGTTTTTGTGGTTGACGTTGTAAAAGAAATTGCGGTGCTAGTTACTGTGCTCTTGGGCTGCAGAGGGCGCTGCAAGGCGCTCTCTCGTTCTCTACGTTTAAAAAACATTCCTCTCTCCGCAACCACAGGGAGAGAACGAGAGAACATTCCTCTCTCCACAGCCACCGAGAGAGAACACAGACCCGGGAACTGTAAGAATAGCGCGAATGGAACAACAAGATCGCCAACGCAAGAACTCTGACAAGGACAGACTACTCTTTATAATAATCTTCTTTTAATCTTCTTTATAATATTAAACATTATTCTTATTTTGAAGTCAAAAACAACCCAGTCATTTTATTTGCAAGCCTTCAGCATTTAAAAAAAGCGACAATCTCATACGAGATCCCCTCTACTCCCTCGGACACGACACTGTAACTGGCGCAGCCGGACTACGAACAAGGGATTAACCATGCCCACTACGCTTATCGTTCCAATTTTCCTTGTAGGCTGAGGTGAGTGAACAGGTGACAACGGTGGTCGTGGAAACTTTTAGTAGTGAGATAGTTACACATAATACATACGTACTTAAAAGAGAGAACAACTGTAAAAGGAAATAAAACATAATAACGTGCAAGTGCAAATGGGATTTCAGGAGTGAGCGATACACAAAAATGTTCAAATAAAATAAACGAAACAAACGAAATCAAATTCTAAATACCATGCAAGCGACCGTATATGTGTACATCAAACGCTGATAAGGCACCGGGTTTGCTTGTGTGGGACAATTTACAACTATTATACCAACAAGCTGCTGTGTGCGATGACCGTATATGTGTACATCAATCGCTGATAAGGCACCGGTATCATCAATACACAGCAGCTTAAAACAATGAAAAACGAAAAATGATAAATAGATCAAAAATTCGACATCTCAAAGCGCTGTGTGTGGCGATCGTGCGTGTGTCGGTGAGCACTTGGTGTGCGAGAGAGTACGAGTATGCTTTTTGGGTATTTCATCGGAAAAGTTATTTCATCGGAAAAGTTATTTCATCACTATGCTAATATTGCATCAGCCTATAGCTTAATTGCGATTGGTTGTAGTTTTGCATTTCTGAAAACAACCGTTATGTCGCGGCGACAACCTGGCGTCGCTGTGGTTCACTGAAGAAGGAGAATACTAAAGAAATAGATCAATCGAACATTAGACTTCGTTGTGACCAGAACTCTCTGCGTAGGAACAAAAAAAAATAACGTGTCCTCAAATATCACCGATTCGCCAATATCACATCAATCGCCGACAACAAGTTGTGTAAGTTTACAAGTTGAGTAAGTTGTGTGATTAACGACCGTATATGTGTACAACAATCGCTGTTAAGGCACCGGGATCGTTTTCATTACCAATTTACACAAACGCAAATGCATTATTAGGAAATACATAAAAATAATAAATATAAAAAACGTAAAAACAAAAAAAAAATTAACAAACCTAATATATTAAAATACATAAAAACAAGAATACTAAAAACAAAAAAAAAAAACACAAAAATGGAAGAATAAATTAAACATGCACAAATATAATACTGTTCCCTTTGGCAAAAATCAAGCAAACATGTATGTATGTATTTGTGTGACGCCGCTTGTGAAACTCTTGTTGCGTCGCTGTGCAGTGACTGCCGCCAAGAGCTGATGACGCGCCAGAGTGGCGGAGCGACACTTGATGCCGCGTTGGCTTGTACACTGTTGAATTCTTTTTGCGCACCACGCACCACGAAATAGAACCATATTAGAGAAATAAAATCAATTAAATTAATCAAAGGAAAATGTTATACATTGTTATATATAAAAAAAAAATAATAATAAGAAAAAGAAGAGAAAACAACAAAACATTCCACGAACAACTTAACTTTTATTGTTGTCACATGTTCACTAACCTCTAAAAAATATATTTACTAAATCACATACATTACAGTTGAAGTCGATAAAACAACAACAAAGGTGGAAGCAAACACAGTAGCACTATACGAATGGCATACAACTTACACTAAACACAGGGAAGCAAGGAAAAGAGGGAACTGCGTATACATACGGAATATACTGTATATAATATATATACAAATATATATATATATATATAAGTAGAGAAACCGTATATACATAAAATACATAAAATTTTCTTGCACCCAAACATAGATACATATATGTACATGGTATCACATATTATAGTACACTATATTACCACATTAATATACAAACGAAGTTGTGTAGTAAACAAACACACAAAATTTATCCTATACTTATACATCTAAAAAAAAAAAAAAAAAAATATATATATATAATTAATATACATATATATATAATTACTACTTTACATTACAATTACTACTTACATTATTACTATTCTATATACATTATATACGTACCATTACCATATTTCAATATAGCAAAAAAAAAAAAAAATTTTTTCACCACTTGTAACACAGTTAGGGGCAGATTAGATCTAAGGAGCGAGGTCAGTTTATCTGAGATAAGGAAAGCGATAGAAACAAAAGAGAAAGACCAGCTAGTTCAATTCCAAAACAATATTCCCACCAACGATATGGATTCCGGTAACGCATCAGGGCCACTAAGTCCCACCCTTAGCAATTTATCGACTTCCACAAACACAAGCCTGAATCTACAACAGCTACTAGCCCTTGTTCATCAACTACCCACCTACGAAGGCCCACCTGACAACCTTGATAGATTTGTTAGTAGAGTAGAACAGCTACTTTTGTTAGCCAGATCAGTGGACCAAGCAACTTGCGGACAATACTTACTGGGAATCATCCGTGACAAAATTAGAGGTAGGGCGGACGAGGCGCTGAGTGTCTGCGATGTACTCCTCAGTTGGGATGACATCAAAGCAAACCTCAAGCGACTATACTCTAGCAAAAAAACGGAAGAAATGCTTGTTAGAGAGCTACATAACCTTCCGGATGGACTCAGTATGGGAAAACTATATTACTCAGCCACTAAAATAAGAAGCGAATTAATGTCCCTGGCCAGGGAAGCAGACCCTAGTGGACACTCACTCACAGCCAAACGTGACCAGTATGACAGATTCTGCCTAAATACATTCTTAGTTGGATTAAAGGACCCACTTAGGTCAGCCATTAGGAACCAAAGACCAGAGACAATCGAGAAAGCGTACGAGTACGGACAGATCGAAATAAACTTCTCTAGAAACCTGAATAAACACCAAGAAAATCGACGACACGACAGCTCGACATACAGGAATCACCCATACGCGAAAGGACAACCAACCAATAATGACTATAATAGACGCTACATATCAGGACAACAGAATTATAATAATGGCAACAACGGCCGCCATGTACCACGACATGATAACACCAACAACGACAATAATAGTCGCTTTACACAGCGACAACAAAATTTTAACAATGATAATAGACGCTTCACACGTGAATATAATTCCAATAACGATAGTAATGGTCGACACGATAGACAAACTCTGGGTAGGAACCCCTTCCACAATAACAACAAATCAGATCAGACCCTAAATCACCAAGACAAAAACAACCATAATCCAAACGCTCCCCTATGTAACATCAACGATGATGCAAATTTTTCACTAGAAGCCTCGGGAAACCAGTCGGTTACATAAGCAAGAAGAGTCACGGATCTTCATTGCCATTTGTTTTCCTATCACCAAACTCCATGGTGTCAAAACCTCTCAAATTTTTAATAGACACTGGATCTACCTACTCATTCATAAACCCAGCACTTATTAACGAAGACCGCATCAAAAAACTAACCTCCGATATAAATATCCACACTGTACTCAGTACATTCAAAATTCAGGAATATACAGATGAAATAAATTTCAAACAGTTCAAACAAATTCCCAATTTTAAGTTCTTACTATTTAATTTCCACCCCCACTTCAATGGTCTTCTAGGCATGGATTTTCTATCCGGCCTAAATGCAAAAATAAACTTTGCCGACTCCATATTAGAAACACCAGAAACCGCCATCCCAATCCTCACAAGAGCAAACCCTGTAGATACATTACATACCCTACCACAAAATACCAAAATGCGACTACCGCTCCCAGTAAACTTAATGCAGGGAGACTTTATATATGAAACCACGAATTTGGATAATCAAATAGTCATAACAGGTGGCTTATACACCGCAATCGCAGGATCCGCCTATTTCGAAGTCTGTAATAACTCAGACCAGACCCAAACACTTTATCTAGAAGAACCGTTACAGGCAGAAGAGTTCTCTCCACGAACCCACCAATACTTAAACTGCATGTCCGCGGCAACTAATACAGAATTACCGGACGATCAACAATTAGACATTCAGACGGAACACCTCAACAGCGAGGAAAAACAACATATTCTCAAACTATGCAAATCATTCAAAAGACTTTTTCACAACGAAAACAATCAACTAACGTTCTCTAATGCCGTTAAACACTCTATACCCACGACAGATAATATGCTGATTCACACAAAATCTTACCGTTACCCATTTGTACATAAAGACGAAGTTCGAAAGCAAATTTCAAAAATGCTCGAACAGAACATCATAAAAAACAGCCATTCCCCTTGGAGTGCACCCGTCTGGGTCGTACCCAAGAAAGAGGACATCACAGGCGAAAAAAGTGGCGTTTGGTAATCGATTTTCGAAAATTAAAGGAAAAAACGATCTCTGACAGATACCCTATTCCGAACATTGCAGATATACTAGACAGCATAGGAAAGACCATGTATTTCACAACAATAGACTTAGCAAGTGGCTTTCACCAAATTCAAATGAACCCACGCGACGCAAGCAAGACGGCATTCACCGTCGAAAATGGGCATTATGAGTTCACAAGGATGCCCTTCGGTCTCAAAAACGCCCCTGCCACGTTCCAACGCGTTATGGACAACGTCTTAGGTGATCTAGTCGGTAACGTCTGTCTCGTCTATCTCGACGACATAATAGTATTCTCACCCTCACTCCAAAAACATATAGCAGATAATAAATCCGTAAAAATCCAACCGAGCAAGTGTCACTTTTTAATAAAGGAAATCGACTTCCTGGGACACATCGTCACCCAGGAAGGAGTCAAACCAAATCCACTTAAGATTCAAACCATCAAGGACTTCCCCTGCCCAAAGACAATTAGGGAAATTAAGTCATTTTTGGGACTATTAGGGTATTACAGGAAATTTATTAAGGACTTCGCAAAAATAACTAAACCTATGACGAGACAGTTAAAAGGAAGGAAATCTATAACAATAGATGAGGAGTTTAAACAAGCATTCGAAACGTCGAAATTTCTTCTTTGTAATGATCCCATACTCATATACCCTGATTTTAATAAATCATTTACGTTGACCACAGACGCAAGTAACTATGCGATAGGCTCTGTGTTGTCACAAGGCTCAGACACTAATGACAGACCCATATCTTTCGCTAGCAGGACACTATCGGATACGGAAATCCGCTATTCTACGATAGAGAAAAAAATGCTAGCTATCATTTGGTCGGTAGGTTATTTCAGACCATACCTCTTCGGGCGTAGATTCAAAATAGTCACGGATCATAAGCCATTAACCTGGTTAGAAAATCTGAAAGGCCAGAATCCAAAACTACTTCGATGGAAAACTATCCTGTCCGCTTACGACTACGAAGTTGTATACAAAAAAGGGTCGCAAAACGTAGTCGCTGACGCACTCAGCAGAATCGAGCCAAACTTGAACATAAACGAAGACCCACAAATTATACCAATCGCTTCACAACCACTAAATCACTTCAATAGTCAAATAGTATTCCGCACCGGATCAACAACGGCAAGACAAATAGAAACACCATTTGCCCATAAAAGAAGACACATAATCACAGAACCCGTGCACACTTTCGATTCCGTTACAAACGCCCTTCAAACAATCCTGAAACCGAATAAAACACTTACATTATTTGCACCAGACGATATTTTCAAAATAATAGAAGAATCCTACAATAACTATTTCTTTGAAAACGACTTATACAAAATTTCCCGCTGCAAAATACGGCTAACCGAAATCACTAATCCCCATGACCAGGAAAACAAAATTCGTGCGTATCACCTTAACACTAATCATAGGGGGATAGATGAAACTTATAACCATTTCAAAAGGAACATTTATTTTCCGCATTTTAAAGACATTATCACAAAAATTATAAAAAATTGCGATACTTGCCTAATCCTCAAGTACGATAGACATCCTCATAAACCACTGTTGCAAACCCCAACCGCACCAGAGGGACCATTGGCGGTCGTGCATATAGACATATTCTTCATTAACAATGCTTGTAACCTCACCATTATAGACAAATTTTCTAAGCTAGCGCAAGCCTACCCCATTAGCAATAGGAATTCAATAAAAGTCGCTGATGCCCTATTACAATTTATAAGTCACTACGGCGCACCAAAGAAAATAATTTTCGACCAGGGCGCGGAATTTTCGGGCAATCTATTCAACGACCTCTTAACCCAATTCCAAATAACAGCTCATACAACTTCATTCCAACAATCAACGGGCAACGCTTCGGTCGAAAGACTGCATTCCACCTTAACTGAACTATACAGAATAATCATGAACAAAAGAAAGGAAGCACGCCTAGAATGCGGGCATGACCAAATACTCGCAGAAGCTGTTGCAACATATAACAATGCAATACACTCCAGCACTTCCTATACCCCTTTCGAGCTCTTTCACGGAAGAACTCACATATTCAACAAAACTATAACATTCGACAATCACCACGACTATCTAAAGAAATTAAACGAATTTAGAAAAGACATATACCCAAAAGTGCAGGAACATTTATACTCAACCACAGAAAAAAGATTGGCTAAATTAAACGAGGACAGAGAGACACCAGTCCAAGTCGAGCCTAATGATATGGTATTTAGAAAAGAAAACCGTAGGAACAAGATAACTCCTAGATTTTCACTACACAAAGTAGGTAGAGACACAGGCGTCACCTTCCTAACAACTAAAGGTCAAAAGCTACATAAACAAAAAATTAGAAAATCAGTTAAGAAATTTACAAACACCGAAGCACCAGCTTAAACAACAAATACTAACACTGACACATAACTCTCAACGTACTTCGACCCGTAGTTACAGAATCCTTCTAATAACCACCCAGCTCTTAAAGAATCATTAGTAGTCCTACGAAACAATTCAATCAGGTATAAACTAAAATAGATACAATCTTGCCGCACAATAGAAGTAAAAGAGGTCTTATTAATGGTCTGGAGACCATACTCAAATCTATCCCAGAAACCTACATAGATGATAACGACGGACAAAACATTAGTGGAACTGAAAAATATCCTAACCAATATCAAAGATGTGACAAAAACACAAGGTAGACAAAAACCACATTAACAAGAATTAATCTACAAAATTTTTCTTTGAAAATGCACAAAACTCTTTGACGAACTTGGGGAAGACAGAAATAACATTTCTCCATTTCAATATATAGTAATAGGATATACTACAATATAGACACATTTAACTGATAGTCCCTTACCCAGTAAGATAAACCTTATCCCTAAATTGTTATTTAATAAGAAACAAATACAACATAAGATATATAATAAGTAAACAAAATGTAACACTAGCATTAGATGAACATATTTACAAATCATGTTATACCTTAAACACAACAAACATGTTTAACATTAAGATGACTATTTTTGATACAAATTGTTAAATCTAAAATATCGTCGGAGTTCGTGGCGTACACCAACAACACGTCGCCTGGCTACCTGGCTCAGATCCGGCCATTCCCCCTCTGTGGCCTTCTCTTCGGACTGGGGGGAGGAGTTAACATTCCTCTCTCCGCAACCACAGGGAGAGAACGAGAGAACATTCCTCTCTCCGCAACCACAGGGAGAGAACGAGAGAACATTCCTCTCTCCACAGCCACCGAGAGAGAACACAGACCCGGGAACT
Source organism: Drosophila eugracilis (assembly GCF_018153835.1). NCBI lineage: Eukaryota > Metazoa > Arthropoda > Insecta > Diptera > Drosophilidae > Drosophila > Drosophila eugracilis. Next base: position 96,206 of record NW_024572768.1, on the reverse strand, counting down.
GTAAGAATAGCGCGAATGGAACAACAAGATCGCCAACGCAAGAACTCTGACAAGGACAGACTACTCTTTATAATAATCTTCTCTATAATAAAACATTATTCTTATTTTGAACTCCAAACAACCCAGTCATTTTATTTGCAAGCCTTCAGCATTTAAAAAAAGCGACAATCTCATATGAGATCCCCTCTACTCCCTCGGACACGACACTTATAACCTCCGTTGCAATGCCGCATCCATTAACCGCCAACACCCTCATGACTACTGTTGACATAAAACGCTTTTGGGAGATCGAGGATAACTCTGAGCATCCACAACGGGACCCTTCGCACGAAAAGGTGGAGCAGATCTTTCTGACCACGCATTCACGGGATTTAGACGGCAAATAAATAGTTGAATAGCCTTCCGATTAAGAATGCCAAGAGTTTGGAAACAGTTTGCAGGTCGGTGTCTCACGCTTCTATGCTGTGGAACGTCGCCGGCAGCATGATACGGAGCTACGCAAGCAATATTCAAAATTTATGAACGAATATCTAAGCTTAGGTCATATGCGTAAGCTGGCCCCTGAAGAATGCAATACATTAACCAAAACGTTTTACATGCCACACCACCCAGTTCTAGGAAAGAAGTTGCGCGTGGTATTTGACGGGTTATTTAAAGGCGTAAACGGCCACACTCTATGTGACGCCTTACACAGCGGACTTAGCATACGACACAAAACCTTTTACATGTATGCCTTCGCTTTTGAATTCACAAGTTTGTGTTTTCGGCGGACATAGTAAAAATGTTTCGCCAGAACTGCTCCGAAAGATCCTCTTCTGTACTTTCAGCTCCGTATAGTCAGAGCACCTGTTCTTCCGGCACCTCTGTGCACCGTTCCTTGCTATCAGAGTACTGGAACAACTAGCACAAGACCACCAGGATGAGTTTCCCACAGCCTCAAAGATTGTGTAGACGATGACCAGCGCACAAACTGAATATGAATTGCTTGGTCGCCGCGAAGAATTCATCCAGCTGATGTCCAAGGCTAAGCTTGAGCTTCTAACAGCAGCGTCATAAGCAGCACCCGGCAAACGAGCTCCAATTAACCAGTGCATTTATTTTTTAACGAATGCTATGGAATCCCCAAAACGACGTCCTGTCCTACAAAGCTTCACTTTTTAAGGAGCCAGATAACAAACGGCAAGTATTGTCAGATGTCTCCCGAATTTTTGATCCCCTAGGTATTCTGGCGCCTGTATTAGAACAGTTCAAGATTATTTTCCAAGAACTCTGGCTACTTGATCTGGACTGGGATTCAAAACTGCAACCGAAGCTGGCTGAGTGGTGGCTGTCGCGACGATATCTACTACATAACAAATCTAAGGATTCCACGTTATACTATATAACGTATAGTATATTATATTATACGGATTTTCAGATGCATTTAAAAAGGCATATGCCGCTATTGTAAACAGCCGTGTAAGCAACGCAGATGGCACCTGCTTGGTGTTACTTATGGCAGCTAAAACACGCCTTGCGCCACTAAAGCAACAGAGTCTTTCTTGGCTTGAACTCTGTGGCGCGCAATAGCGCCTTCCCTTCTCCGAGCTGTTAAGGAAAGCTTGCATCACAAGGATATAATTGTGCATGCTTGGTGCGATACCACGATTGTCCTTTCGTGGCTGTCGCATACCCCATCAAAGCTGAAGATCTTTATTGTCAACCTTACTTCGGAGATCCTGGATGTCATACCACGCTGCGCATGGCACAACGTTGGCTCAAAGGATAACCCTGCCGATTGCGCAGAGAGGGGAATGCTGGCAGCCAATCTCATGAGATATGAGCTTTGGTGGAAGGGTCCACATTGGCTACACCTTAACGACCTGCTTGCCTCAAAGCTACGTAGCGGCAACAATCCCAATACAATTTGGGACACGCCCATAATGGATGGGCTGAAATCCTCTTTACTATCCAGCCGTATTGAATCGAAACCTGAAGCATCCCCGACTGAGTGTGCTTATAATTTACGCTTTATGCATCGAATAATGAAGAAACGGATTCCGTCAAACCTCACACTCACGTTTGAGGAAATCAGAGAGGCCCGCATTTATTGTCTAAGGCAGGCTCAAGGAAGCTTCCCATCCGATCTACACGTGGTGCAAAGGGGAACAACTGTGGCAAATTCGTCAGCACTTCGAACACTCTCACCCATGGTTTGCAAGAACGGCCTACGTTTTGTAGGTTGGCGCCTCTCAAATTCGCTACTACCAGAGGAAGTCTAATTATTCTGCCAAAACATCGTCGTATTTCTCTGCTTATTTTGGAACACAAGCACAGGATACATCTTCATCCAGGTGTGACAGCACTTTTCTTGGGCGCCTCTCAAACTCGCTAATACCAGAAGACACCAAGCATCCAATTATTCTGCCGAAACATCATGGCATTTCTCTGCTTATTTTGGAACACTAGCACAGGATACATCTTCATCCAGGTGTGACAGCACTTTTCGTCATCGTTCACCAACAATATTAAATAATTGGCGCCCGCAACATGGTTCGGAAGCTTACACATGCTTGTCACAAATGCTGTCGCCAACGCCACAAAACAACTGATCAATACATAGCGGACTTGCCAGCTGCTCGAGTACGTGAAGCATACCCATTCGAAAATACTGGGTGTGACTATGTTGGACGGAATCCACGAAAGGCAAAGCGATACATTTGTCTATTCGTCTGCCTAGTGATCTCCGCAATTCACTTGGAGTTGGCTACAGATCTCAGCACGGAGACATTTATAGCTGCACTTCGTCGTTTTATTTCCCGTCGAGGCAAGTGTACCCACATCTTTAGCGACAACGGTCGCAACTTTGTGGGAGCAAAGAAGGTTTTAGACGATATGTATGAGCTCATCTTGTTGCATTACCATAACAATCAAGTAACCACCGCACGAATTATGTCAATGATCCACGATAGGTTGTCTTCCGTTTGGGTTCTTTGGTTGGATCTTTTTATTCTCGCTCTGAGTACAAATGAAAGCTAACTTTAGAGTGGGGTATGCTCGATGTCCGGGATAAACGGTACCGCCATTAGTGGGACATTGTCCGAGGGGGTTTGGGTGGAGGTGGTGTCATCTGCGGTAACTCACACACCCCACTGGGGCGGAAAATGGGAATCAGCACTTCGCTCCGTAAAGCTTCTTTGCGTCATGTCATCGGTCATCGTACAAGGCTTTTGGAAGAGATGGCATCAGGACTACCTCACTACACTTCAACACGACCTAAGTGGAATACGGAGAGGAAGAACATTACTACTGGAGACATGGCGATCATCCCCCTCCTCTTGGACTTTGGCGCTCATAATTGATGCCTATTCACGCAGGGACGGTCTTGTTCGAGCCATAAAGCCGCGAATTTCATCAGGAAAACTTATTCGATCTATTTCTAAAATTGCCATTCTGCCTAATTCAGAAACTTAGTTTCAGGGCGGACCGGGATGTTGAGGAACCACATAACAAATTATAATTTGGTATATTTCTTAGTATGTAAGATATTTCTTCTTGAGATGGTCTTGTCTCACGAATTTTGGGTTGATTGCTGTCGCTCTCCTTTTCACATCCTGACCACGATTAGTCGACATGAATAAAGCGTAAATTATTTTTGTGATGTAATTGAGCATCTTTCTATAACTCATCGGAAAATGTTCTTCTAAACCATTTAGCGTGATCTATTCACCATCATCGGAGAATGGTTTTACAAACCATTTAGCGTGATCTATTCACCACCACGAGGGAAGCCAAACATGTTATGGACTAATAATGCCATAAATTTTGTGTGTGCAAAATATGAGCTTGAAGAATTGAAGGAAGTATTCAGAAGTGAGTCCAACATAGCAGCGACTTGCCTCTTGGAAGGTATCGATTGGTGATGAATTGATTATACGAATTTTATCATTGTATTGAGTTCTAATTCATAATTGAGAATTACTTTAGTGTGGGTAGTATAAATAATTTCTCTGTATGCTCTCAAAAAAAATTGCAAAATTTACATAACTCTCAACATAAATGTAAGGTGGCATGGCTACAATCACCTCACAAGTTGGCACACCCATCCTTGACACACACCACCCATCATTCCCACCCTTTGCTAATATGCTAAATTTGGACAGATGAGAAGTTTGCAGCGCCGAAGGAGAGTCGAGAAGTAGTCAAAAAAGCAAGTCGAATAAGCTAGTCGCAGAAGTCGTAATAAAGTTGAAAGTTGTAAAAAGTAGTCGCGAATTTCTGTCGGTCATTGGAAATCTGTATTAACATTCATTTACATGTTCGGCTATATACTTAATCGTATTCATATTAAATAAACCTATAATCTTATAATAAATCTTACACGGGGGCTCAACCGATCCGAGCAGCCAGTTAAATAAACTATTTGCAACAATTAACTCTTTGTGAAATTGTTTAAGAAGTTGTGAAATTATGATGAGAACAAATAAAAAGAAGAAAAATACTGCGCAAAACAATAATTCTACGACATCAAAGAAGAATCCAGAAAAACTTAACGAAGATGTGCAAAACAGCACATTTCAATTAAATAGAAAGAGCATTGGCGAAAAAACATTCAATATAGGCAATCAAAGTAGTGAAAAAGAGACAACTATTGCAGAGCTCAAGCCGTTACATACACAATCTCAACTTGACGAAAGTTTTCCATTAAAATCGGACGAAGTTGACCAAGAATTTGCAGACAAAATGAGCAATATAGACTTTGAAGATTCACACACATTTGTGAACAACGGGGACTTGGCCAAACTAATAAAAATGATTGCAGAAAAATGTGAAATTGGTGAAAATAAAAATGGTGTTTCGGTGGAAAGCTTTGCGAAAGTGGTTCCTAATTTTGACGGTGTCTCGATCCCCATTAGGGAATGGTTGGTGAATTTTGACGAAAATGCAGAAGTTTACGAATTAAACGAGAAGCAAAAATACGTCAACGCCAGAAACAAAATGAGTGGAACAGCTAAATTGTTCCTCGAAACGGTTGCAGTATCAAACTATGAAGATTTGTGTGAAGTTTTAATTGACGAATTCGACAAACAGTTGAGTAGTGCGGAAATTCACAAAATTCTAAGAAACCGTAAAAAACGTGCGTCGGAAAATTTCCATGAATATGTTCTCCAGATGCGAAAGGTTGCAGCACTGGGTCATATCGAGGATCAGTCGATAATAAGCTATATCGTAGATGGCTTAGAGGTGCGTGATGACTTAAAATTTCCACTGTATAGTTCGACGTCATTTAAGGAGCTCAGAACTCGGTTTGAGTTGGCAGAGTCGGTTGTTAAAAGCAATTCGTTTAAACGTAAGCCGAATTTCGATCGCGCTGAAAAACAGGAAAATCCATTTAACCGAAAGCAACAGCATTGCAACTGTGGGTCCGCTGACCATAAGATAGCTGAGTGTAAGGGCGACCTAAAATGCTTCAAGTGCAACGGTGTGGGCCATATTGCCAAACATTGTCCAGACGTAAAGTCTGATGGACTTATAACTACGCACACGTTTTCAGTTGTTCCGGACGCAAACCTTAAAGTTGACGTATTGGTCGGATACGATTTCCTAGAGAAATTCACTATAACTAGCAGGGGTTATACCTTTGCGGCGACACAGATGCAAAATAATGAAGAACCCTCCCAGTCAAATGTATTCAACGTGGTAAGCTCTACCGAAGATTTTGATATAAACGTAAATCCCAAACATGCAACTGCTGTGAAAGAAATTATATACAACTACAAGCCGAAAAGTAACCCTGAAGAATGCCCAATAAAACTAAGTATCATACCAAAGGACAGCATTGTCTTCCGTGAAAGTCCAAGTCGCTTGTCGATCCCTGAGCGAGAATTTGTTAGGAAACAAGTAGAGGAATGGCTAAGCAGTGGTATTATTCGAGAATCGTGTTCGGACGTAGCAAGCAAGGTAGTTCTGGCCAAAAGGAAAGAAGGAACGTACAGATTATGCGTAGACTATCGCAAATTAAACACTCTTGTTTTGAAAGATAGATTCCCCGTTCCCATCGTAGAGGAGGTCTTAGAGAAGATGCAAGCAGCCAAATTTTTTACAGTAATGGACCTAAGAAACGGTTTTTTCCATGTTGCAGTTGACGAGCAATGCCGAAAATACACGGCATTTGTTACAAAGGAAGGTCTTTACGAATTTAACAGAGCTCCTTTCGGATTCTGTAACTCACCGGCCGTCTTCGTTCGATATGTTAACTATATCTTCCAGAAGTTAATAAATGATGGCATAATGGAGATATACGTAGATGACATAGTTGTGTTTGGTGATTCGGCGGAGCAATGCCTTAAAAACATGCAGATCGTCTTAAAGCAGGGTGAAAAGTTTGGCTTGGAAATCAAATGGTCAAAATGCCAATTCTTAAAGGAGAAGATAAGCTTTTTGGGACACGAAATAGAAAACGGACATGTTTGGCCAGGCCAGGAAAAAATAAAAGCTGTGCAAAATTTTCCAGTACCCAAAAATATAAGAGGAGTACAGGCATTTCTTGGACTGACGGGGTATTTCCGAAAATTTATCCGAGAGTACGCATTAATGGCAAGACCACTCACTGAACTCCTAAAGAAAGACGCAGAATTTAAAATCGATAGTTTGCAGATTCGAGCTGTAGAAAACCTGAAGGCGTCTTTAACAAGCGAGCCCGTCCTAAAAATTTTCAAACAGAATGCAAAGACTCAGCTGCACGTAGACGCGTCGAAGGATGGTTTTGGGGCAACACTTTTCCAGCAGCATGACAACAAGTGACACCCTGTTATGTACTGGAGCAAGAAGACAACGCCGCAGGAGGAAAAATTACACAGCTGCTTCTTAGAAGTGAAAGCCGCATATTTAGCAACAAAAAAGATGAGGCATTATCTTATGGGGATCGAATTCGATCTCATCACTGATTGTGCTGCCCTTTAAGATGACAACAACAAAGAAAGACGTCCCTCGTGAAGTAGTACAGTGCCTTATGCACCTTCAAGATTTTTCCTTTAAAATAGAACATCGTGCTGGCACCAGAATGAAGCATGTAGACAGTCTTAGTCGATTCCCAGTCATGATCGTCACGTCAGAAGTCCAGTCGCAAATTCTAAGGGCGCAGAAAAAAGATGAACACCTATCAGCGGTAGCAGAGATCCTAAAGGAGAAGCCTTATGCGCAATACACAATGAAAAATAACATAATTTACAAACAGGTTGCCGGAGAAGAGTTGCTTGCTATTCCAAAGTGTATGGAAAAAGAAATTATTCGAACTGCTCATAACTTTGGTCACATGGGATCAGAGAAAACAAAGCATGCAATTCAACAGGAGTACTTCATACCTCATTTAGACAAAAAAGTGACGGAAGTTATTGCAAATTGCATCGAGTGTATAACCCACAATAAAAAACTCGGAAAACAAGAAGATTACTTGCATTGCATAGACAAGGGAGATAAGCCGTTATCAACCCTCCACGTCGATCATCTAGGATCCTTAGATATAACGGCAAAGAAGTATAAGTACATATTTGCAGTTATTGATGGCTTTTCAAAATATACCTGGATATATCCCACTAAATCGACTGACGCTCATGAAGTCATAAAACATCTCAGTTCATGGGTAGCCATTTTTGGAAACCTCACCGTATCATCAGCGACAAGGGGACTGCTTTCACGTCTAAACCTTTTAAGGAGTTCTGTGCTGACGGAAAGATTGAACACATCGAAAATACCACAGGGATCCCCAGAGGAAATGGGCAGATTGAAAGAGTCAACAGGGTTATCATTTCAGTATTGGCCAAAATGTCTACCGCCGAGCCATCGAAGTGGTATCAATACACTTCTCAGGTGCAACGGGCGATCAACGCGCACGTTCACTCTTCAACAAAATTTACTCCATTTGAAATTTTGTTTGGAGTTAAGATGAGAAATGAGTCAAATGCAGATTTGGTCAACATCCTTCAGGAGGAACTACTGTCAGGCGTTCAAGACGAGCGCAACCGAATAAGAACAGAAGCTAGAAACCAGATCGAAAAAGCGCAAGAAACGTACAAGCGGAACTTTGACAAAAAGAGGAAAGGCCACCACGGATATCAATTAGGTGACTTTGTCGCTATTAGAGTAACTCAATTCGTCAACGGGAAAAAGCTGTCAAACAAGTTTATAGGACCTTAAGAAGTCATTAACGTAAAGCGGAACGGTCGATATGACGTTCAAAAATCTGCAGAGTTCCAAGGCCCAAATCAGACGTCAACTGCTGCTGATTCCATGAAATTATGGCGTTACTTTGGTTGTAGCGAAGACGAAGACGACGCGGACGGAGGATCATCTGGGTCAGATGATGATCAGGATGGCCGAGTGTAAGGTGGCATGGGTACAATCACCTCACAAGTTGGCACACCCATCCTTGACACACACCACCCATCATTCCCACCCTTTGCTAATATGCTAAATTTGGACAGATGAGAAGTTTGCAGCGCCGAAGAAGATAAGAGAAGGAGAGTCGAGAAGTAGTCAAAAAATCAAGTCGAAGAAGCCAGTCGCAGAAGTCGTAATAAAGTTGTCAAAAGTAGTCGCGAATTTCTGTCGGTCTTTGGAAATCTGTATTAACATTCATTTACCTGTTCGGCTATACACTTAATCGTATTCATATTAAATAAACCTATAATCTTATAATAAATCTTACATAAATTGTAATGTTTAATGAATAAAATGGTAAAGAATAATTTGCATGGTTTTTTCTATAGTGATTACATCATATTGAATTGTGGTAATGGAGTTACCGAAAATTCTTGGATGTCCTATTTTATTTTTATCGGATTTAGTGAAAATGTTTTTTTTTTTGAAGTAGCTTATTGGTTTTTCTGTTAAATTAATAAGGTTGATATTGTCTTCTTCTTCACTATGTTGAATAACTTCGGTATGATGATTTTCTTTAATTTAAATTTTCCTTCCCTTTAATATAACCTTTTAAACTGATAATTTCGATCTCCATGTTTGTAGTTTGGCATTCTGTTTTTTAAGGTATGTAACCATTTATTACATTTTACACATTTACTCACATTTTAAATTGCCTTTTGCAAGTTTGGAAAAAACTAATTGTAATGAATTTAAATGTTCGGTAAGGGACGTTGAAAAAATAATTGTCATCTAGATATACTAATCAATGCTTGTTCAACAATGGTCGAATGATATTTTTTATGCATCCTTGGTGCATTTCATAAGCTAAATCGCATACCAACGTATTCGTAATCAATGCTTTTGGTGGATAATTCTGGGTTAGGTTAAGTCCGTTTGACAAATCGATAATTGCAAAATATTGGCTTACAAAGGATTTCATCCATATTTGGTATTGAATAAAAGCGGGTACTTAAACATAGTTTTATTTTCCCATTTCTTCATTTATTTTCAAATTATAAACAGTTTATATTTTGTTTTTATTTGCTTGTCCAGACGGTGAAGTATGTTTTTATTGGTTTCTTGTATATTTGTATCTGAATCTTTAAGTAATCTTTTCACGGCTGCGATGCCTACAAAAATATCAGCAGAGGGCAGATATCACACATAATCAAGAGCTCAAATGAGGTTGAATATGCGTATGTTACAGGTATGCGTTGTGAACCCATGATAAACTGGTGACACTTGCACTTCCTAAGTAACGGGCTCCTAGGCGCTTTTGGGTTCTCGGATCTGTTGGCCAATTTGTGCCGATCTTTTTGCTTGCGTAAATACACTGTGGTAAAATGTTGGGATTGGCGCAGTAGGTAATCAATATGACTACACAATGACTGATTATCCGAAAATTAAACTTAAGATTGAAAAGGGAAGAAGTTGGAATAAATTACCGTGATAAATTAAGGGTAGTGACCCGCAGAGTTTCTTTTTTAATGGGGTTTCTAGAATTAAAAGAACACAGTTCCTAACTGACCTGGCATTAAATCGTTGTTAGTTTTATTATTATTAGTAAAAGGGTATACTAGAGTCGTTGAAATATATGTAGCAGGTCGAAAAAACGTGTCCGACCCTATAAAGTATGTATTTTCATGATCGGTATCAATAGCAAAATCGATTATGCCATGTCCGTCTGTCCGTATGAACGCTGAGACCTTATTACCAAAGATTCTTTAAAACGGAACATTATTTCGCTATTTATGAAGAAATTTATTTTAAAGCTTCACATGGACAGTGGCGTCACTATAAGTTACTTAACATGCTTTCTCTGACAACAGGTTGCGCCTTGTGAATTGCCACTAGAAAAATAAATACTTCAAAATTTTATAAAATGGTAAAGGGTATTGTTTAGCCACTAAGAGTTTTTGATTGATATAGAAAAAATAAACCATTAGAAATTGAACATTTCTAAATTTTATTCCGAGTTTAAATCAAACCAAATCAACTCAGCAACAAAACCACGCCGAATGATAGAAGTACCAGCTTAACAAGCTCCCAACAGCGCATGCGCTTCAAAGTAACATTAAAGCGCAAATTAAATAGAAACTTCTAATTAAACCGCCGCTGCTCATCCGTCTTTGCTTTGGCTGCTTGGCCCAACATCCTTCCCCCATTGAAAGCTGGCCCTTCAAGAAAGTACTTGAGGGACAGCAGACACAGCCTAGACACCGCACGCCTTGCTGTTCCAACAGCTGTCTATAGTACGTCAATACGGTTTCAGTTGATAGGTCAGCGACCTCTTGACCGTGACCCTCGCGAGTGTTATCTAGTTCCTGCTCCAATTCACGTACGAGCTAAGAATCATTAATCTTGGCATTTAGATTGTCAATACGAACAATACGAGCAACTCTTCGATAGACTTGTGCGTAGAGTTGGAAGTGCGTGTAGTAGCCCCTCGGCAGCTCGAAATTTCGCATTTGCTCTTCATACTGGGAGCGCAGCTCCTGTAGCGACTGCTTCAACTTGGCATCATATTCTAATGTCGCTGTATTCTGTCTGGAGGATTCGGCGCGACTCATTGATCTCCTGTGAGTGGATCTGATTGTGAGTGACAGCTCAGCACGCAGGTCCTGAATGGTTTTTTCCCAGTCAAAGCGCGACAGTGTCTATAGACTTGCGCGTGTCCTCGAACTCCTTGCGCAGACGATCCAACTCCTTGGTCATATCGTTCAGTTCATCAAAAATCTTCCCCCGATCGGCATTTTCCAGGTTAAATTAGCTCAGCTCATTGAAATGCGACTCGTACAAGCTGGCATTTCCCCGAGCAGTGCTGCACTCTCCTCCCACAGACGCTTACTATCGATTTCGCCACGGGCACTCTCCCTGGGCGTATCATCCAGAAGACGACGCGTTTCCAGCGTTTCCGTGTTTCTAGTGGTTTGCACCTCGATGGTGAGGCGGGAATTCTCTGTCTCCAAGTTAAGCACACGGTCAATATAGGTGGCCAGACGATCGTTCAGGTTCTGCAGGTCAGCCTCCTCAGTCACGCGAGAGTAGCAGGTAGAGCTCAGGGGGCTGGATGGTGCAACCATCTCCAGAATCGACCCATCCAAAGCGCGTATTTTGCAAAAGAGGTAGATTGGATTTTCCCAACTGAGAGCAGATCGAAATCCAACCAGAATATCCACAATCTGCGATCTGTGAAAGCTCGGATCTGTCAGATCTGGATCTGGTTCCTTTCAATTAGAGACATCTATGCTTAGACCAGGTTGTCGCTCTGCGATGTGAGACGCCACATCTGCCTCAATGCATACTGAATACGTGGATAGGCGAGACTTCAGGCAAACATTAACCTTTGCTCCATCCGTAGTGAATTCTGTGTCTCCAAGGCCAGTCACCGATAAAGCTGAAGTTGGCTGGCTAGCCGGAATCAAGTACCGCTCGGCAGGGAAAGAGGTCTCCTGATCGGCCACGACTGATCTGATCCTGCGTCACAAATGCCTTAGCTGGCGGTGCCTGAGAGGTCACAACGCAAGCCTCATTGGCAGGATCCACGGGAACGGAAGCAGTGCTGGATAATTGCTCGTAAGGACGTAATAGGGCACGATGTCTGCGATTATACGGTGGGCAGCGGGAGGATGACTATCCGAGGGCGAAGTGTCTAGACAAATGAAGTAATTGACAGGCTGTCAGCACTGTTTCCTGCGAAAAATTCTTCCCACTTAATGTTTGGGAAAATCCAATCTAACATTTGTGGCAGGGACTAGCTTTTGAAAGATAATATGGGTGAGGAGGCATCCTTGAATTTCGTCCGGAACTCATGAGAGCCCGCATATGACCATTGAATCGGTCGGATAACTCCAGAAGGGTTGTGCGGATCCCGGTTCGACTACCCTTAGCTGCAGGATCTCGTTAATGTAAGCCTCGAATATTAACCGTCGATTACTAAAAGGGTTGTGGAAAAGATCAAGGGCAACATCATAATTAGCATTAGACTTCCGCAGACATGAGCACCTGAGCTTCTCCATCTCGATCAAGTGAGGATGGCGGTCAATCTTCGTCTTAAACAGCAAATCGGTCACACAGACGCTTCCCCATTGACTCGAGGATCATAATGGTTGAGTCCTCGGTCCGCTTTGCAGCCTTTACCTTCTGATGCAGGACCTCCATTTCGTAACAAATCACCTTTGCTCGTCTCCGCAGCATTCTCTCCAGTTTCCATTATGTAGTTTAAGTGCACGGTTATTACAACAAAATCAACAAGCACTTTTAAACTGATCACAATAATCAAAGCGGGGTGCGATCACGTCGAGGTCAACAAAATGTTCAGCAACTAAGAGTTTTTAATTGCTATTGAATAAATAAAAGCAGTTTAATATACAAATTTCAAATCAAACCAAATCAACTCAGCAACAAAACCACGCCGAATGCCAGAAGTAGGAGCCTAACAACAAAAGCTTTGAGCTACAGCAAGCCGCTGCTCATCCGTCTTTGCTCTGGCTGCTTGGCCCAAGGTATCTTATAGTAAATATTTTTTCCTGTAGACGTGATTAAACGTAAATAACAACAAAAATCGAATCGGTATACTACACTCTGTGGCACACACACGGTTTGCCGGCGGCATATCCGCGGTTGCAATAATTGCCTATGATATGATTTAATCAGAGTTAAAACAAAATGAAAATACCGACAATATAAAAACGTTTCCAATGTTTAACTTAATAAAAAGAATAAAATGATTATGTACTGCTGTATCAGCCTCTGACGTGTCTGCTAGTGTAGCAATGCCGATTTATATAAAAAAACCTAAAATAACAGCTGCGACAAGTAAAATTTCGAGCAACCAAAATAACAAAGAAACGATAAATGATAAGAGGTGTAGAATGCACCCAAAAAAAAGCTGCTTAATGGACTGTGTGTGCAACCGCACTTGAGTAGGCTCAGGCCAAAACGGAACAAAACGGACCACAGCGCAGAAACAGAAAATAAAATGCACGGAATCTAAAAGTAAGCAAACAAAAAAACAAAATCCTTAACAAAGCGTGCATTAAAACTTAAATGCAATGAAAAAATTACATGCAAATTTATCAGCAGATTCGAAGAAAAAACGACAAACATAAGATATGACAGCCTTTTGGAATATTTGAATTTCGTAAATTCGATTCTTGATTGGCTAGTATCGATGCTGATGCCAATTGGATTGGAGTTTACCAATTCCTGGTGTTCAAAGTGTTGGCCCTGCCTTGAGATCACTTTTTTAATCAAAAAAATCTTATGATTCATAAAAAATAAAATGAAACCATTTAAAGTTATATACAAACAAAGTTAATAGAAAAGTAAATACAAAAAACTGCCAGTTTCACACCATTAAACGGGCATCACACGACATTTTCATCAACGATTGTAACAGGTATGGCCCTGGCTAAGGTGACAGGTGGCCCTGGAGTACAACAAACTGGCGATGGACTCCAGCGGAACTTACGCTGCCTTGAAAGAGTATTTGTCAGGCAAAAAATATTTGACCAAATCGACGAAAGGAGCGCTTATGTCTGGAGCGAAATAAAGACGATCAAAATAATTAAGATTAGCAACATATTCCTCACCAATTGCTATGGCACAGTCACAGCCGACTTAAAGGAGTTAAACAAAGCTGGATCATTTATTGTGCAGTTCGATAACGAGTCGGTCAGGATAGGCGACCGATATTATAGCAGCTTATCGGCGACACACCTCGTAGCCAAGCCGGCAGTCCTCTCTCACCAATCTGCGGAATTTATGAACGGTGTCCCGCATGGCCCATAATGACACCTACTCCCTGGTGTATTTTTATTTCGAAAGATAATTTTGTGGCATAACATTTTAAATATGATTTCTGGCATATGACCGCCAGGGCTGGTTCGGATGTAGTCCAATCTGGACGTCCAATTTTCGATGACTTTTTCCAACATTTGTAGACGTATATTGGCAATAACATGGCAAATGTTGTCTTCCGAATGGTCTTTACATAGCCACAGAAAGAAGTCTAGCGGTGTTAAATCACAAGATCTTGGAGGCCAATGCGAAAACGTTCCATGCTTAATAGAATTAACTGCTCTAATGGACATTGTTGACGACGATAAAATGGTCGTAGTGCGCGATACGTATTCCGAAAAGAACAATTATTTTCGAAATAAAATTGCACTATTTGCAAGCGTTGCTCAGGCGTGAGTCGATGAATTGTCAAACCAAACTGAGAATAAATCACTTGACAGCTGTTAAATCAATAGCTATCTTGAACAGCAATGCCAACTTAAAGTACCTCTATAAAAAACCTTTTATGATTTATGAAAATTAATTAAACAGGAAAGGTGATATTGAAAAAAAATATAATATATTATTAATTTTTTATTTTTTAGGTATCTAGGATTTTATACCCGTTACTCGTCGAGTAAAAGGGTATACTAGATTCGTTGAAAAGTATGTAACAGATAGAAGAAAGCGATTCCGACCCTATAAAGTATATATATTCTTGATCAGGATCAATAGCGAAGTCGATTGAGCCATATCCGTCTGTCGTCCGACTCAGAAACTATAAGAGCAAAAAGTTGAGACGGACAGACAGACGGACACCAATCGTCTTCGCTATTCATCCTGATTCATTGAAATTTATGGGTCTATTGAATGTTATTTATTGCTTAATTGGACCATTATATTTTCTTCTACTGTATTTTCATTGCCGGGAATAATATTTCTTTTGTTATCGGAAATATTGATATCTGGTTGAATTTCTATATGAGTTTGCCATGGTTTGAATATTAAAAATGTTCTGTATTTGATTATAACTATAATAATTAATTAAATCAATGTAAGTATAATTAATATTAACGTAACTGGTATTTGAGTTTGTTTGATTTGAATAAAATGATTTATTATGTTAATATTATCGAATGAGAGTTCCGAATCATTTGATATAATATATTCGGATTCAAAAAAATCTGTATATTTTTTAGCAGTGATGTATTCCATTATCTTATTGTCTACGAGGTGTGTTCAAAAAGTAAGGTGACTCTTCAAATTTCGCGAATTTCAAATTTTTCGATTATCGAAACCTTTTAGAAGTTATACGAGGTGTGTTCAAAAAGTAAGGTGACTTTTCAAATTTCAAATTTTTCAAATTTTTCGATTATCTTCAGTTTTGGGAACAAGAAAAAGTCACATGGGGCCAAATCCGGTGAATATGGTGGCTGAGGCATTATTGTGGTGTTGTTTTTGGCCAAAAAATCCAAATCCTTTGATCCATATTTTTCGATAGCAAAAAATCGCCGAGCTCGCAAAACAACTTGTAACTTTACGCCTCTCACAACCAAACAAAAGAGGATGTTCCATTGAAACTTGGTACAGATGTTAGGGAAGAGTGTACCAATATAACAAAACAAAAAAATCGATAATCGAAAAATTTGAAATTCGCGAAATTTGAAGAGTCACCTTACTTTTTGAACACACCTCGTACATTGGTGTAGGGTATATTATTAATTTTAGAGGTGCCTTTAAAAGTTATTAAATATGGCCCCTTTAAATTAAAGATGGGGAACTATCGATAGTTGACGCCATCAGTAGTAGTAAAATGCTGTGAAGTTGTTTATCCTAATTAAGTGTCACTTTGTAAACATCTTTTGGGAGAATGTTACGGCATCAGTTATGCAAGTTACCTTAACAAAAAAATGTGTTTATTTTATTGTTTCTTTATTTCAGTGTTTTTGTTTTTGTGTCTTGTTTTTATTTTTCAATGTGTGATGAAATTATTAATTATTTGTCCGAAAGCAGTTATCTGAGGTCATATTTTCTGACTCATCAATCTGTTATAAGGTTATATAGTCTAAAGTAGTTTTTGTATTTTTTATTTTCTTCTCTTTCTTTGTTCTAAACTATAATTTATGTTCATAATGTTTGCTGCCTCCCTTGTTTATTAAAATTTCGGAGTTTTTGGTCCCCCACACTCCATAAACAGTTTAAGATTCTGGCACAGAAATTATAACAATGGTTCAAAGTGTTATTGTTTATTAAAATGTTAGAGTTTGTGGTCACAAAAACCCCTCCCCCTCTCCTTTTTCCCTCCTCCATGTCTGTCAGTGGGTCAGTCTGTCTCTTTGTCATTACGATTTCCCTCACCACCCGCAGGTCCCTTTAATCAGAATGGATTCTGATAGAAGTTGCTTATCCTAATAAAGTGTCACTTCACACTCATGCATCTGATTTGTAAACATCTTGTAGGAACATGTTACGGCATACGTTGTGCACGCGCCGAATGTGACAGAAATTTGTTTTGCCACAGAAATAATGAACCCATGATTTTTTATTATATTTTATTATATTTGAAAGAGATTCTTTATCTTATCCTTCAACTACATTAGGTGTATTTATCTTTTTCCTGATCGCGTTTTTTAAAGCAGTTCTTCTCGAAGTGATAATTCAGTTGTTACACACAACCCACCCCCCTCCCTTTTTGCTCGTATAATTATCAAACAAACCCTTGAATGACCCCACTGTATAAGACAACTTGTAGGTTCAACTATTTATTTATTACCGAAGCTTCAACATACGGTATAGTTTTATAATATAAATCGTAATTTGAGTTTTCCAAATAAATAAATTGTAAAATAAATTGTAAATAAACTTTTTGTTTATTCCTGACTTAGGAGGATTGGGAACGTCTTGGGAAAGTTATACCCTTTATGTATAAAAGTGAGAACAGTCAAATTGTTCAGCATCAGTTCGTCAGGAGAACCAAATCATACATATCACCATGAGCGTAATATCCGTGGAATTCATCGATTCTGTTCAGGCTTTGACGGATGTCGAAATCCTTGACCAAGACTCCCATGTGGTGGTCATTGAAGACTCGGAGCCAAACTATATAATGGTTCTAGACGAAGAAGACACCATAGACAGCAACCCGAAGGAAATATTCTCACCCACCTCAACATCTACTCAAACGATTCCACAAAAGTTGGAATCACTTAAATGGGAAGATTTCCCATTTAGAGATGAAACGATGGATGTATTTGAAAATGAGTTTTTGTAAGATCACTTTTAATGTTCTCAAAGGATTTATAAAGATGTCCCGGAAGAAATTGTTTTTCCAGACGACGACTACCTCTTTGACGATGTAAAGCGGATGACTTAGAAAATAAGTATCTAAATTAACTGAAAGATGAAGACGATAAGTTTTTAATAAATGTTGCCAATAGTATAGATATTTAAATAAAAATTGTATAAAAATAAAATAAAATAAAATAAAAATATTTAAAATTCAAATATAAAAATCTATTTTTTTTGCTCCAATGTTAACTGAAATAAATAAAACCGTTAGTTACTTTATCAAAAAAATATGATTATTTTATTCAAAAAATATAATTCAGTATGTATGAACTTTGGATGCCAGCGCATCTTCTAGTGGTACTATTATCCGGCCACACCCACCCATACGCCCGCCAAGCTCAAAAGACGGTTTTCGCATTTTCAAGAAAACCTGATATCTCTGATATCTGATATGATGTAGGTTTTTATGATGCCCCGTTGCGAATTGTTTTTTTCCAATCTAGCCACATCCACCCTAACGCCCACAAAACCCGAAAAACCAAGAATGCAAATAACTCGGGAACTAAAATAGCTAGAAAGTTAGGCTTAGGAATACGTATTTTAGAGATGTCACTGCAACTCGACACAAGTTTTCATCTCGCCCCGCCCACAAAAGGTGGAAAACTGTGGCGTCTATAATAATATTATGAATGCCTTCATTAGACCTTGTTAACTTATTTCTGTTAATATCTATCGATTTATCAAAGATTTTTCAAATCGGAACATTATTTTGCTACTTATGAAGAAAGTTAGGTTATAAGGCCTCACATGGTTTTTGACGTCACTATCAATTACTCAGCATGCTTTCTCCGACAATAGGTGGCGCTTAGGGAAATTTCCACTAAAAAAATTAATGTTTTAAAATTCTGTAAAACAGTAAAGGGTATCTTATAGTCGTGGCACCCGACTACAGCGTTTCCTCTTGTTATGTTTTTGTGTCTTGTTTATAGTTTTCAATATATGAAGAAAATATTAATTATTTGTCTAAAATCTGTTATAAGGTTATATAGTCTGAAGTACTTTTTTTATTTTTTATTTTCTTCTTATTCTTTTTTTGTGGACTATAATATTAGGTTGTCAAAAAAGTCTTGCGGTATAAAATTGGTTACAATGAATGAATTTGAATGAATCGCATGTTCATGTCAAATAGGCGCCGTTTTGTTCGATGACGCGATCCCAACGAGATGCCATCTTCATAATGCCCCTCTCATAGAAGCTCGCTTCCGTATTGGCAAAAAACTCGTATCGTGGCGCATCTTCGACCACCTCAACACCAGAACGTAAACGTTGATACCATCGTTGTGCGGTGGAAATGGAAACTGTATCGGGTCCATAAACTGCACAAATTTTATTGGCGGCTTGAGGTGCATTTATGCCTTTATCGTAGTAGTACTGTAAAATATGCCGTATTTTCTCTTTATTTTGCTCCATCATTGCGACGCTATAACTCACTAACGAATTTTCAAAAAGGTGTAGTATGACCTGATGCGACGAATAAAACAAGAACTACGCGCTTTCAGCGCCAACTAGCGAAAATACCGCAAGACTTTTTTGACAACCTAATATATTATATGTTCATAAAGCTGCCTACCTTTCGTACTCAAATTTTTTATGACATCCACAAGTGTCGATTCCTTCAGTATCTGAGTCCTTACTCCAGATACATTTTTCCAGGTGTACGCCATGGATGGAAGTTATAATTTTAACTTCTTCACACTCAAGTAGTTTTGAATTAATAAGGAGAAGTCGCAGATAGTGAGAATTTTGTACAACTCCATCAAACTGTTTGAGAAACAATTTAATTTGATTCGAATACATAGTGTACATCCAAGACTTTAAGTTTTAAATATGATTCTCTTTACGGCCTGCTTGCCGAATTTATTCTAAAATTTTCACGTTTTCTTTTTCTTTTCTACCCTGACATACGTGTGCAAGTGATATTTACCTTCCCTTATTCAGAAAAAGTAAGAGAACATTTTTTTTTCATTTCACATAATACTTTTATTTATAAATTATTGATACAATGAAATTATTTCTCCATTCCTTTAATTTACATAGAGGCGGCATGCGCATGTTTCCAGTCTCGGTCGGTGTTACAGAATGTAAAGTGTTCAATTTCTTCAAGAAATTTCATTATTTATTGAAATGGTTTTCGAGAAACAGGTCTTGTCACAAGTGGTCCCAGCTTCAAAATGATATGAATGCAAGTAGATGTGCTTTGTTTATTTTGAATTAGATTTAAAAAAAATCTAAAATGTTGTAAGCATTGGTTAGAGCACAAACACCACCTTTAACATGATTAAATGTAAACAAATCACCTTAAACCAATGTACAAAAGCCTATAAGTTGCACTCAAGCTTGAGCATAGCCGAGTTGTTGTGAACTAACTGATAAGCTTTTCTGTTCGTGGCTATGCGAAATGTTATGCTGCTCTCGGGAGAACATTAACCGATCGAACCTCGAAGCAGCTGGCATCAATAAACTTTGGAGTCAACTTCGTATCGTTTGTTTCGCTTTTTGGAAATTCCCCAGCCGCTAGTCGCAAGTCTTTTTTTTGCTTAAATTTTATAAGTAATTTTTCCGGGAAAACTCTCCCGGATTTTCATGGCGCCCGAACAGGGACTACGGCTAGTTTGTTATTAATTTTCGCGTCGGAAAAAACAAACAAAAACAGTGCACCTCTCGTCGTCTCGGCATCTGTTTAGTTTTTTTAAATTTGTTGGCGAAAATTCTAGCTGGTGGAATTCGGCGAAGCAGTGAAGTGTTGGCGAAAGCAGTTGGATACGGAAGGAAAGTGCTTGGAAAATTATGACTAACAACAACCAGAAATATTATTACACCCCAAATATACCCAAACATCCGAATAATAAAATAAAAAAGTGAACTGCCTTTGACAAAACTTACGGTGTTTTAAATTTTGCGAGAATTTGAAAATTTTATGTGCGTTATATACATACGGTGCAACTGCAAAAGTACAGCTATATCTACATACATATGTACAAACATACCAGCGTTTCGCCGCCAATTTCGATTCCCTTTTGTGCATTTGCAGAGCAGTTATTTGTCTGCTATATATAAGTGTCAGTGGCTTCTATGCTGTAAATATGTATGTACATATGTAAAACAACACTTCGGTTAATTTTTAGCGCCAATTGCAGCGGCAGTGGTTTTCAAACTGTATATAGCCAACAGTGCCTACAAAACTCGGCAGTGAATTTAAGCCCTGCTCACAGTTTTATGTTTATATGTACATATTTGCCTGGATATTAATTCGGTGTATATTCAAAGATTCGGCCTGGAGAAAAAGTTTAATTTGTTGGTTTTTTTTGTCGGTGTTTGTGGGCATCTTTAACCCGTATGGGATCCACTTAAATAGTTTGGACAATTTATTTGTCAAATGAAATTCAACATTTGTGCATTTTTCGGCTTTGGTTAAACGGCAAACACACATACATGCGTATTTTGTGCATTTTGGTGGTGCTTCTGTGCACATTTAACCCTTATCCAACCTAATAAATTTTTTTTTGGAGAAATTAAATTGTTTAATTTTTAAAATTTAAAATTTAGATATTGTTGGAATTTATTAAGGAAGCATTTTAAGCATTTTGAGAATAAATTTATCCCTTGTGTCCGACTGTTTTCAGTATTTCATTTTTTTTATATTAACCTAAAATGTCTGAGAAAGAAAAGGAATCATCGTCAAAGCCTAGTGCTAAACTAATAGTGGCTATGCAAAAACACGACAGGGTAATGAGTGACATTCAACGTATAAGAACGTCATTCGAGGAAAAAATCATTTCATTCGATAGGTTTCAAATGGAATACCGAATGCAACTTCTCGAAACATATTGCGAGAAATTGATGGATATTCAAGGAGATATCGATGTGCTAAATCCAGTGAATGATTTAAGAGCGTCTGTTGAGGAGATGTGCATAATTACAAAAGCGTTATATCGGTCCGCAATGAGAGAATGCGAGCCTCAGAGACTTAGACAAAGTGATATAGGTGGTTATCGTCATTCGTCTCAGTTACCAAAAATGAATCTACCGAAATTTAGTGGAAAACATTCCGACTACAAAAATTTTATAAGTCTTTTTGAGAGTTTAGTTCACAACGACCCATCTCTAACAAACATAGAGAAATTTAACCATTGGCTAACATGTCTAACAGATGATGCATTAGGTACTGTGAAAGCTTTTCAAATTTCGGATTTAAATTATGAGAAGGCATTGGCTAGTCTAAAAAACGTGTACGATAATAAATGTTTGATCTTTTTTGACACGATTTCTCAGCTGTTTAACCTCCCGCAAGTATCAAAACCCTCTGCATCAGGCTTGAGGTCTCTTATAGACGAAATATCGGCCCTCTACGCATCGTTACAGTCCTTGGGTAGTGAAAAGGAAATAAACAACGCAATTTTTATTCACATAGCAATGTCCAAAGTAGTTCACACAACAAAATCCAGATTTGAGGAACAGCTAGACTATAATACGTCTGATTGTGCGACTCTGTTGAATCGGCGATATCAACATTTAGCTGCTGAAGAGTCAACCAAAAGTAAAGGGAAGCCTAACCAAGGTTCCAATAGAGGATTTTCCAAATCTTCCTTCTCATGCCCACAAACAGATCGCAGACCTGAATCAAAATGTCGATATTGCTCAGCGACAAACCATAGTTTAGGCAGTTGTCAACCTTTCATGGCTTTATCAGTGATCCAACGGTTCGATTTTACGAAACACAATCGGTTGTGTATTAATTGTCTGAATCCAGGTCATCCAGTCAAGAAGTGCAAAGCAGTAAAGTGTCGCGTTTGCTCCAAACCTCATAACACACTTCTTCACAGATACGGGGTAGAGCAGCAACCAACTTCTTCGGGGTCACTTCCTCAAGCGCAAGCCCAAGCACCTTCAGTAGCATTTGATCATCCCAATCAAGCCCATTCTTGTCATGTTGCAAGTAGTGAGCAAGTTATTCTTGCTACGGCTGTCGTTAAGGTACGGGATAGATTTGGACAGTTTCAATTAGCACGAGCTCTGTTAGACTCAGGGTCTCAAATAAACTTTATGGCCGAGGACTTAGCACAGCGTTTGCGGTTACACAGGAAAAAATCCTATTTAAATATCACTACTGTACGGAAGAACGACTCGGTAGTACGGCACAAAGTCCACGCGTCGATTCATTCTCGCGTCAATGCTCATAGTTTCGCTACTGATTTTTGGGTATTAAGCTCCATTTCATCATATCAACCAGATAACGAAGTCAATTGTGCACAGTGGAAAATTCCAGCAAATATTGAATTAGCAGACCCTCGTTTTCACAAGCCTGCAAAAGTAGACTTACTAATTGGGGCAGAATCCTAGAAGGCGTAACACTTCTATTAATCCGAGTTGGGGAAGGTTGTTAAATGCACAAATTCCGTATGATGTCAAATTTCTAATATTACTGTCCTCAAAATCATTTTATGTGTCACTAAAGATCCGCGGTAAACCTCCTATCAAGACTTATGTTGCCGTTTTCGTGTGTTTTTCGTCAAAGGCTGTTCACCTTGAGCTCGTTGTAGATTTATCCACTGGCAGCTTCTTATCCGTTTTTAAAAGGTTCGTCGGGAGGAGAGGGCTGCGGCAGAAGATTTACAGCGACAACGCCACGAACTTCGTGGGAGCGAGCAACGTGCTCAAGGATCTGAGCGCAGCGTTTCACCGCAGTCAGGAAAAGTTGAGAGGATACGCGGCTCAGAGAGGCGTAGAGTGTTATTTCATACCGCCGAGGTCACCACACTTCGGAGGACTGTGGGAGGCAGCAGTCAAGGCCGCCAAACACCGGCTGCTGCGAGGAGTCGGCAACGCCAAGCTGACAGCGGACGAGCTCAGCACCCACCTGGTCGAGGTAGAAGCGCTGCTCAATTCTCGACCAATCGCGTCGACAGGCAACGATCCCAACGATAGAGAGGCCCTGACTCCAGGACATCTGCTTATCGGCCAGCCTCTGATCACGCTGCCGCAAGAGTCCGGCACAGGCGGAATCTCCAACAAGGCCAGTTGCGGATATTTGAGGCGATGGCGAATGCTGTCCGATCTCAAGCAGTAGTTTTGGGCCAGCTGGTCCAAGAACTACATCGCCAGCCTGCAGCATCGCAACAAGTGGTGCGTCGAGGGCCGCGATCTGGAGGTCGGGTGCCTGGTGCTCGTGCACGAGAACAACATGACCCCCCAAAGGTGGCTTACAGGCCGCGTGGTGGCAACAACAGTCGGTGAGGACGGAAGAGTGCGTGTGGCGGAGGTACGGACGTCAGGAGGCGTCATCAAGCGCGCCATCCACAAGCTGGCATTGCTGCCAGTAAGCAACGCTCCTAACGAGGAGGTTAAAACCTTGAAACCTTGAATATAAATTGATACAATATCTTTAATCATTTTTAAAAATACCAAACAACTCGTTGTACTAATCCGTTATAATTCGGTTATATTCGACTAGTCGATCGTGTATGAGTAGGCAATAAGCTTGGGTATTTTCGTTACTTGGTGTCTTCAGTTCAGTTGAAATTGTCACGTCAGTAGGACCAGATTTTACTGTTTCATTTTGATATGATAGATCAGTTACGATAATTGAAGCTTTCATTTTGAATTCCGTTGGTATTAAAAATGGCTGTGACTCACGATTGTAATTGATTGAAATCTTGAATACATGTCATATATGTGAGCAAGCTGATTCTTATTGAAATCAACACTTAAATTATCATAAGGGTATGAGTCAGAATTTAAATGAACCTTCAAGTTTGATAAATTAATTGTGACAAGTTTGCCGTTCAGTGCAAATCCGATTTTGATTACTTTGAAGGTTATCAAGTGATAAAAAATGTTTAAGTGTATTTGTCATACCAACAAATCGAGTCTATCAATCTCGCATCCATTTATTGCGTTCTTGATTTCATCCAAGATGTAAGCCATACAATTATTTTTAAAAAATGTTGTAACATTATCAGTTGTAGAATCGACTGTTGTATCTTTTCTAATAATTCCTTGAAAGTTGAGGTAACTTTCATGAGGGAGCACATACAAGTCTTGATTTTGAATAGTAATTCGAAGTTCATCGTTTGATTTAAGTGTTTGATTATACGACGAATAGGTATGAAACTCTTTTGTCGAAATACTCTCATCCGAGTAAACTTTTTCTCGAATATTTAAAACTTCATTCATTGTTTTCTTCCAGTATATTTTTATTAAGTTTTAATTTTGAAGCCTAGAGACTTTAAAAATAATTTATTTTTTAAAGTTAGTTAGCTTCTTTTTAGAGTTGATCCTCTTTCTATTGCTTTACAATTAGTAATGCTTTGTTGAGTGTATAAACCAGGACTTTTATTATAAATAATCATTCTATTATGCGAATATGCATCCGAATTGATACATTTTCACCACGTAAATTTACTAAATCTCCGTTCTGATCTACTATGCGTATGGAGAGTGTGCTTATTTCATCACAGTTGATTGGCAAGTAAATAAGATTATGTGGTATCACATTCATTTTATAGCCAGGAGGAACATTAATACCGAATTCGTGTTACGTATGATTGGGTGTATTGTCTACATATGAACCACTAATGATGTTACATTCCAAACGAATAGTATTAATTTTTAAAATATTGACAGTCTGATCTGATAGATATGTTTTTGTTAGGTGTGGCTGTATAACTCTTTTATCAAAACCAAAAAGTTGACCAATTAATCGTTCCTTATTAAAGTAAACCGGCTCTCGAGTGCTGGTTATTTCTAGTTGAAGAGTATTGTTATTGCTTTCAATTTTAATTAAATTTTAAAATGTTTTTCAATACCGTACTCTTTAAGTTTTTTTTTAAATATAATAATATAATCATTTATATCATTAAGTTCAGAGGATTCAGTAGGAATTGTGATTACATTAGTTCCAATATGGAAGGGATTGTTCTTTTTCGTCTATATTTGGGATTGAATTGTACATATTAAAATCAGTTAATGCAAACTCAAAACGTCCATCCAATTCGATTGGTGGAAAGTAGTTTGTATTTATAATAGAACTATTTCCATTCAATGACAAGGTCACTGATCTAGACATAACGAAATCTGTTGTTAAACTGTCAAAATGTTGGTTTTTAGTATATTTTTATACCAAATCTAAGAACTTTTTTAATCAAAATAAACAGATCAAAACTTTTTCTATATCTTCCATTATCCATATCGTTATCTTTACTTATAAGCAAGAATCCAAATTTATCCTCCCAACACTTTTTACAAATTTTACGAATGTGACGTACCCCATACCTGTATTAATATGAATTATATATATATGTCGCATATTTAAATCGTCTTGTTTAAGCATTATAATAAAGTTGGCATTGTCACTAATCAAGTGTTTAGGTATATGGGTATATGTTTGACATAAATAAAAGGATTCGATATTCTTATGACGACAAGCTACATCATCAAATATCATTATAAAGTTATTTTTTGGTTGACTGGGGTCTAATACACCATCGTTATGAGAGAAAGTATGATATCCCATTCCTTTAATAGGTTTTATTAATTTTTCCAAGTACTCATATTTAGGTTTATATAAACTCTTAGAAAACACATAAATATTCTCGAATTTTAATCCTATCAATCTGAGCATAATACTTGTTTTACCACAATTTGAAGGTCCAACAATAAGAGGACTTATTGTATTCGGTAAGAGAGAACGATGTCGTAGAGGTTGTTTTTTTATCGTTTTCATCTTTGATATTTCTAGAGATAATTTTTGTTTTTGACTTATTAAATAATTAATAAATAAACTGAATGAGGCTTTATAGCATATTCCCATAAAATGGATTTACATGAACGTCAAATTGCAGATTCTATATTAATTGATAAAGCTTGGTAACGTTTAAAAGCACCAAACAGCACTCTTGGTGAAAAATCAGCCAATCAGAAAAATAACCAACATTTAAAAACAAAAAAAATTGCACGAAAATCAGTTTAATCGACAATGGGTTCAAAGAAAAACGTGAAAGTACCAAGAATAATTAATATACCAAAAATTGGTGGTTTTTTTACCAATCGGTAAGTTAGGTGGTGGACGTGCAGCCATTTCAAAAACAATAAACAGATAGATAAAATGGCGAAAGAGAATATGAAGGAGAAGAAAGGACATAATAGAAAAATTAAAACTGTTGCTATAGGAAAAGGGTTATATCTCAACCCTTATAAAGCAGGTTATGGATTCTACCTGAAACCATATAGTCAGGGAAATGGTATTAAGAAGCGAAAAAACTAATATAGACATTACAACTTTTTCTCAAAAATGTTTACCAAATTATAGAGGAGTATTGGGAGATTTACTTCCACACTCTCCAAGAATTCGAGAATATGGTATAGTAAACCTAGATGATTCACAATCAAGTGTTACACATTGGGTCGCATATAACAAAAATAAAAACGATATACATTATTTTGATGGTTTCGGAAATCTACAACCACCTAGAGAACTTGTCAAGTATAATACAGTATAATACAATACAATACAACTACGAGAGAGTTCAACATTTTGATAAATACAACTGTGGTCATTTATGTCTTCCATTTCTACTTTCCTTTGTCTATGGAGTGAGTCAATTACCCATCGTTACTTACTTGTATGTGTGACTTCTGAATGGTATACAAATCGGGACTGCTTACTTCAAAATTCACAGTCCAAGTTTCGACTTTACATTCAGCAGATGTTGTACAAGTGAACAAAAATCAACTGATTAACAACAACAAAACCAACTGAATAGCAACAAAAAAAGGGATTAACAACAAAAACAACAGAGAACAACAACAACAACTACTATAAGAACGAGGAGACTACAGAAGTAGAATTCGATCCTCCTGACGAGGATAGTAGGAAGGGACCTGTTAATCCGACAAGTTTGGTTTATGTTTTTAACGACAAGAACGAGGAAAAGATAATGCCGCAGAAACAGAGTTCGTACCAATTGTTAATGATGAAAATAAGTCAAAACGATTAAAGCTTGAGACGGTTAACAATTCAATAGATGTAATATGAAATCTATTTCATCAAAGGCCAGGATGACTGAAAATGTAAAATTCCCCATCCTCAAGGTGGAGTGTAAAAGGACGAAGATTGGAAAATCCCTTATTCTGGAGTTGGAGGCCTCTTTTCTATACACCCCAGAAAGGTATACACATCTTCGGGAGGAATTTATTGCGGAAATGGTTGATGGGAAATAATAATATGCAAAAAAGGGATGATAGTTTATATTAAGAAATAAGTAAATAAAATATAAAAAATAAATAAAAACCTATATTTTAATTACATTAAATCAATAAAATTTTAAAATCTATATAAACAATACATTTTTTTTAGGTGAGGTGATAAAGTTTTGGTAAAATGGCTTGGCTTTTCAATGATAGCCAGCTGGGTAAATAAAGACGAATTTTTATAGTACAAATACCAAATTACATTATTAAATTTAGAAATAAGAACAAAAAATTTTATATTTACATGCGTATAAATGTAGAATTTTATGATATGTATGTAAAGTATTATATTTTTTTATAGAACTTAAAATGTTTATTAAAATGTGTTACTAACTTATGAATGTGTAAGAGCTGCCGGTTCGCTAAAGTTCCTATTATCGGCCCTCCTGACCTTCTTCATCGCAACTAGACGCTGTAATATTAGGCCCTTCAACATCAGCTGCCTTGCGCACGTCATTTCCCATTTCCCTTCGTCTTTGTTATTTCGTATGGACCAAGATACTCGCTTGCCAGCTTACGTCTGGCCACAAAATGTGTTCTCTTAATGGCAACAAGATCTCCAACTTTATATGACTGCTCTAGCCGGCTTTTTGTCGAAATTGCGTTTGTAGACCTGCTGCGAATGCTCTATATTTCGTCTCGCCTCCTCACGTTGCTTTTGACGCTCTTTGTTGAATTGACAGATCAACTCCTTCTCTAACATCTGCAAACATGCTTCAAATGGAGACATTTTAAGAGTTGTATGTACATGTGAGTTGATGGCTTTCTGAACCGCAGCGAAGTGTTTGAACCACTTGGCTGGCTCACTTGTTGACAATTTCGATATGATCGACAAAATTGTACGGTTTACCCGCCTGTTGTCGTCTTTACGTGGTCTACCTTCATCCCGTCCAGGAATTGAAATCCATCCGATGAGTATTCTGCTCCTCTGTCCGTAATGATACGCTTGGGCAGCCCGAACACATTGGACCACTCGTTTAACCTTTTGACCACTTCCCCATGGCCAGTCGACTTATTTAGAAACAGCTATACGAACTTGCTGACAGCTAGTAACTCGCTTCCATTGACATTTTCGAAAAGAACGCCCCCTTTCCGTTTGAATTCTTTATAAGGTCGTTCTTTTACGATTTCTATGATTGACATCATAAAATCATCTTGTTGTTGCGCTTTCCTTATGCGACCTGTCAGTTCGGTGGTGACCACCATACGGAAATTCGCGAAACGATTAATAAAGTCTACATGCTGCATTCTATCCCCAGCGCAATGCTGCAAAGTACAATATCCATATAGCATATCCGCAAATGAATTCCCTGAAGAATCCCGTCAATCCCAATAGCCTCAATGGTGTGGCCCAGAATTTTCAAGCCATACTGCGCCGCATTCTCCAAAACCCGTTCGGTCTTCTGCAAGCATACCTCTGGCGAATCTGATTATATCATCCATGTAAAGCTGCATGTCTCCAGAGTTGATTAGGTTCTGAAATACAAACTGAACAAACCTGATGAAATCAGCTGGCGAATTTTTAAAACCAAAACGACGATTTGCGCACAACTCCGTCATCAATAATCTTGCGCTGCGTAGGGACCTCAACAATCTTCATGGTTAATCTCAACTTTGTTCCTGGGATCTCAGTATTATACGTACAGACGGACGGACAGACAGACGGACATGGCTCATTCGTCTTCGCTATTCATCCTGATCAAGAATATAATTTCTTTATAGGGTCGAAAACGCTTCCTTCTACCTGTTACATACTTTTCAGAGAATCTAGTATACCCTTTTACTCTACGAGTAACGGGTATAAATATTATTTTAGAAACAAATGTTCATAGATTAGGGTATAGCGTAAAAAATCGAATTAAATGTTCACGTGCATTTAAATACACTAAAAATATTTAAAAAATAAATAATGATAATGAAAATCCTACAACATCCACTCCACTTCGTACAAAGACTGGTTTCGATCGAATCAAAACCAAATTATATATATTGGAATGATGTGAATGAACTAGTCGAACGGTTACAAATTTTAGTGGCATCAAAAACAGCGGGTAACAACAATCACAATAATGAGATTTTTTCAATAATAGAGGAACTGCGAGAGGAGGGAATTATTGCTTAGTTCGAGTATATATATTAAACACAAAAAAGATTTTTCTTTATAATCATCATGTCTGTTGACAAGGACATTTTTCTAATGATAGGGAGCGATCAAATCATTTAAAAAGAAGTATTAAATCAATTGAAACTTTTTTAATTGATACTGATGATAATCTAAACGCTCAAAATTAAAGAGTCAAAAACGTCATTAAACCCTTAGATGACAACGACTTAACTACAAATAGGACAAATAGTCGACTGGCAAAAATTCCAAATCTTGAAAATAAAATAGAGTTCTATAACAAGAGAGCAGATAGTACTGATCAAATATTTGAGAAAGCTTTTGAAAAGATAAAAGTTATTGAGGAGTATATTTTTAAGTATGTAAAAAACCGACAGCGATACCAAAAAACACAACAATTGAAATAGAAGGTGTAGCCTTTACACATATTCGAAGAATATATGATAAAACGAGCAATTGTAAACGAGTTGCACGGACCGTCCCGCAAACATTTTCAACGAAGACGGGTCATTATGAAGGGACTTTATCGATACTTATTAAATGTAATTGATACTTTTTCTAAATTTGCTTGGGGTGAAGCACTACAATCAAAAAATGCCAATGATGTTTCCCAAGCAATGAGTGAGTTTAGTTTCAATGGGAAATATAAGTGGATAGATATTTACAAAAATTCTATGTTTGATTACAATAATAGGGTACATAGAACCATAAAAATGAGCCCAATCAATGTCAATACAACTAATGAAAAACAAATATTACAAGACTGTTATAATAACATAAAGATATATGTTGAGAGTAAGCTACGAAATGGCGATCACGTTCGTATCAGCAAGTATAAACATGTGTTTGAAAAAGGGTATACACCAAATTATACAACAGAAATCTTTAAAATTATAGAAGTCAACAATACATTCCCCAAACATTTTTACTTGAAGATTATAAAGGTAATCCGATTCAGGGTGGGTTTTATAAAAAAGAACTCAAAAAGACGGAATTCCCGAACACATTTCTAGTTGAGAAAATTTTAAAGCGAAGAGGTGATAAAGTTTTGGTAAAATGGCTTGGCTTTCCAATGGACGAAGCCAGCTGGGTAAATAAAGATTAAATTTTATAGTACAAATACCAAATTAAAAGAAAATGTAATATTTAATTTTTATTTTTGTTTTATTATTATTTTTCTTTTCTTATTATAACATATAATTAAATTTAATAAATATATTTACATACATATAAATGTACAATTTTATAGTATACTAACAATTTTAATAAAATATATGTTTTTTACAATTTATTTTTGTTTTACTTATATTTACCACAATCTCCATCAAAATAAATCATTTCCAATTCAATTGACTTACAAAATAATTCTTTTTCTATGTTTACTTGCTTATCTCTAAGTTCATTTAATGTATTGACATATGTAATAATTATAATCATCGTGATTTAACATTGTAAACTCTTTTTCATTATGTTTTCGTTTTCTTTTACTATCATTAGCACAAAGCACATTCTTTATACTCTTTTTGTTGATATTTTGTGTGTTCTTGATCTAAACATTGTCCTCCTACCATATAGTGGAGTTCCAGTGAGTAAGACATTTTTATAATGATCCATAGTTAAATTTCTGGAACTTACACCTTTTGCTTTTTTATAAGAGTTTTCAACTTCATCTATTTTATAGCTATAAACTTTGGAGCACTCATCATTAAAATATCCTAACCTTTTTTTTAACTTTTTTTAAATTATATAAATCGACTCTTCTATCTGAATAATCGGATGTATCAAAATTTGATTCAATATCAGCACAAATATCCTTATAAAAATTATCAGTTTTTATTGTATAGATGAATGAGTCTGTATCCATGTAATTTAAAATTACATTTTCTTGAAATTTGGGTTTCATGTATTGGTAATGAAAATAATACATTTTCCACTTTGATAAGTCTAATACAGCAAAACCCAAATAAATTGGCTTATCAAATACCACCTAAAATTTTTTTTCATTTGGATGTCATTGTACTCGTCATTTATTTAAGTTGCACTATGAAATTTGAATTTAGAAATTACATTTTTAGGACAATGTTTTTTCCGACCGACTTTATGAACATCTGTAGACTCCCATGTAGTTACCAATTTAACGTGTACACGTTTTTCAAGATTTTGCATAGTCCGAGTTGTTCGTTATTTAAAAAAATCATTATGTGTATCATGAAGGCGATAGGGGTAAATTCGGTCTACTTCCAAAAAATATCCATACTCACTATCAATCGACATTTTTTAAGTCATTAGGGGACAACCATTAAAACGCTTTATATGGAAGAGGTTGTGACATTGCCCAACCATATACAAATACATTAAAAGGGATGATTCCTTTGTTGGATCAAAATCTGTTAAGTATTTGTTATTTGCCTTTGTACATATCTATGGCAACATTGTACTAAGCCCTCTCAAATGCTATTTTGAATAAATCTATACATATCGATATCTACTAATAACTCTTGTTGAATATTTGTGGTCTTTAACATGGCTGCCCAAGATAGACCTGGTGTACTAAAAAACTGAGGGTCTAATGAATAAATTTGTAATCATATTTCTCTAAAATTTTCAAATATATCAGTCAATAGGAAAACATCAGTTTTTAAATACAACTTTAGATAATCCTTTAGACTTGAACAAGAAAATTGTGACCAGACATTATGTGCGTGTTCATAATCATCTTGAGAGCATTCTTTTCTGTCAAATTATTATAGAATGCTGCTTTTGATGGTAGGGAAGTTTCCTCAAGTTGACTAGCTGAATCTAAATATTCATAATGAATGATACCCTTTTTACGCATAAGCCTGAATTCTATTTCATTTTTAAAATATAATTTTCCTGAATTTAACTGATCATCAATTAGGTTAGAAGCAAGGGTATCTAAACTTGATGGCATAAATCTGAATGTGTCAAGAAATCGAATTTCAAAATTGTTTTCATTTGAAGTTTTTATGGTTTTGGACACCAAAATATATTGTTCTTTATTTACTGGGATTGCATTAATACTACCAGGAATTTTAGACAAGTCTTCAATAAATAAACAATCATACTTAGAAAAATTATGGAAAAAAACTGGTATAAATTTACATAGTCTATACTCCAAGTTACATTTAGAATGAGCTGCACCCTAAATAAACCTGTTAAATGGCAATGATCCCTAACTCTATCATTTAATAATATTTTTTTACAAATATGACAATTTAATGAATCCTGAAAATCAAACTCGTCTTCAGGAGTCATTATGATTGGTTTAATTTTACGCAAGTACTCATCGTTCAGTTTTGATAAATCTTGTACAAGAGAGATAACAAAATTTGATCCTGCGTTACTACCTGTTTTTATTACAAATTTATATAGCTTAGAATCAAAGGCACACTTAATATAATAAACATAAGCTATAGGTATATGAGAGCTTAAATTAAATAATTTCGGGCTTACTTCAATATTTCTCGGCTCCAGTACACATTCAAAGTCAGCGTACAAGACGAAAGGAACCTCAAGCTGCTTGCAGTATTGGGTAAACTCCAGAGTTCGATTGTGTAATTTCGGTAGCCTGGACTTTTCCGCTCCAAAAAGTTTTAGAGCATCCTCAGATCCAGAAAAATTCAAGCAAACATTACACAGCCATTGTGATGTGCTCTGAGACCCCTTTTGCCTTGTTAATATTCTATAAAACAATTAATTTTTATTTAGTATGTTTATTTATAAATAAATATATAAATATACATATATATATATAAATATGTATATATGTATACATATATATGATACATACCTTGAAATATTTTTAATGAACATATAATGTCCATTTCCGCCATCTTCCAAAAGCAGTACGTTAACGGGACATGGTTTCTCAATCTCCGATTGAAACAGCGGCCCAATTATTTCTTTTGTAATGGTAATTCTTCCTTTAAATCATTCCGAAATTTTCTTGATGCGTCCATCGACGGGTTAAATTGCATTCTTCTTATGCATTTCCGTGCGGACATGGTTTGTCCACTTGTTCTTAATAACAAATAATTGACACGAATGAAAAAACTCGAATTGGTTATTCATTATTAGTCCTTTTCATTTAATTTTTATTTTAAAAATATTTATTTGAGTTTATATTTTTGACGCACCTTCACTTCACTTTTACTTTTGTTGTTTCTTTTCAAAGTTCTTTTAAAAGTTCTGAAAGATGTTGCACGATAGAATGTTTTGGAAGAACTAACTGAATTCTCCGATTTATATACCCGTTACACGTTTATACCATCCCTTTGTCTTGAAGACTTAAATATCTATACTATTGGCAAAATGTATTAAAAACTCATCGTCTTTATCTTTCAGTATATTTAGATTCTTATTTTCTAAGTCATCTGATCTTCCATCACAAAAACTTATTTTCAAATACATCCATCGTTTCATCCCTAAATGGGAAATCTTCCCATTTAAGTGATTCCAACTCTTGTGGAATCGCTTGAGTAGATGTTGAGGTGAGTGAGAATATTTCCTTCGGGTTGCTGTCTATGGTGTCTTCTTCGTCTAGAACCATTATACAGTTTGGCTCCGAGTCTTCAATGACCACCACATCGGAGGCTAGGTCAAGGATTTCGACATCCGTCGTGTGTGTAAAAACTGATTTATTTTAATTATTGTGGATCTGATATTCACTTCGAGAAGAACTGCTTTAAAAAACGCGATCAGGAAAAACATAAATACACCTAATGTAGTCGAAGGATAAGATAAAGAATCTCTTTTAAATATAATAAAATATAATAAAAAATCATGGGTTCATTATTCCTGTGGCAAAACAAATTTCTGTCACATTCGGCGCGTGCACAACGTATGCCGTAACATGTTCCTAAAAGATGTTTACAAATCTGATGCATGAGTGTAAAGTGACACTTAATTGGGATAAAGAACTTCCAACAGAATCCATTCAGATGGAAGGGACCGACAGACAGATAATGGGTTTTGGGGTGGGGAAAATTTAGTTGATAAAAAATTATTGTCACAGTTAATTGATAAAAACCTTTCATGTCATATTGAATTGCCCATAAATCTGGCCAAGAAGCCACATTTTACTACTACTGCCATCGACATTCGGCGATTGTTATATTGGAACCATTGATAGTATTGATAGTGCCGTGACAGTGCCGATAGAGCCATCGATAGTTTCCGATTTGTGCATCGATCGCTCACCCAAAAAATCAAGCAATGTGTTCAGGGAACTTGTATCCGGACTAACGGGCTGATCAATTGAAAACTCTTTGATGGGAAAATTTGCCAGTTAATTTGCAAGACAGGTTGCTGCTAGTTCAAAGTTTGAACTTTATTGAAATTCATTTTTTTAAAGCGTGGATCCAATAACGTAGCCATCCTGTAGACTGTTCTTTGCTCATATATGGAACGCTTTTCTTTATTAACTCCGTTAATATTTTTTGCATTTCCTTGCACTGTTTGCAGCAGAGGTGAAACACTATCCACTTTTCGGAAAAATCCATATGCCAAGGGTATAATTAGCGATATGGTTACATACTTTCCACCAGAAATTTTCTAACTTGCTTACTGAAAGAAAGTCTAAGTACCTTTTAGCATAAGTATTTGCTCAGCAGTAAATGACTGCGGTGAATTTCTTGTTGATAATAAGACTTTGGCAATGGCGTCGTTCGTTTTTAAAATGCGCTCAATCGTGAAATAGAAACTATTCAATCTAGTGTCATCAACTTTTAATGCATCTTGCACAACAAGATTAATGGTATGCGCAAAGCATAGCAGGTTGGGAATTTGTAATATATCACATGCTTTAAGCATGCAGCTGGATTACCTGTTACAATGCATACCGGTTTATTGGGGGTGTTCCAATCAATAAATACTACTCGCAAAGTGTCTGCTATATTTTGCGAAAGTGATTTGTTGTGCTTAACAGTGTATTTGTAGCCAAAGATGCTGTTTTTAATTCGTGATTATTAACAATACATTTTCAAGTATTACTGATAACTTGGCAGAGGTTTCGTTGAAATAATTTGACATTAGCACATCTCGTGTGTCCTTAAATTTAATACATTATTGATCAAAATGCTTGCGACGCGGCTATTAGATACCCACTACTGTCTTACACAATTTTAAAGTATTAATTTTGCTAGTGGAAATTCACAAGGCGCCACCTATTGTCAGAGGAAGCATGTTGAATAATTCATAGTGACGTCACGAACCATGTGAGGCCTTATAACTTAAATTTCTTTACAAATAGCAAAATAATGATCCGATTTAAAAAATATTTATTAAATCGATAGATATTAACAGAAGTAGGTTATAGAAAGTCAAACGAAGCCATTCATAATAATATTATAGACGCCACAGTTTTTCGCGGCTTGTGGGCGTTAGAGTGTGTGTGACCGGATGAAACCTCGAGGCAAGTTGCAGTGGCATCTCTAAAATACGTGTTCTTAAGCCTAACTATCGCTTAAGGGGCATTATAAAACCCTACATGATTAATCCGAACTTTCTATATCTTTTATTTACCGATATATCAGCTCTTCTAGAAAATGCGAACACGGTCTTTTGAGCCTTGTCGAAGTATCAGTGGGTATGGCCGGATAGTAGTACCACTATAAAATGCGCTGGCATCTAAAGATTATACTTTCTGAATTTCAACTTTCTAGCTCCAATAGTTCCTGAGATTTCAGCAATTTTAGTTTGATAAGTATCGATAGTCAGTCAGTCAGTTTAAATTGTGTTCTATTTGTTTACACTTCATTTATATCTGGCTACACTGATTTTGGTCTAAAGCTACGTTAAGTTTTAAGCGATTCCATAGAAAAAGGGAGGAGATACCGCGTTAAGTCAAGTATATATTACGTTGAGGTTATTTTAA
The DNA here is from genome assembly GCF_018153835.1 of Drosophila eugracilis. NCBI lineage: Eukaryota > Metazoa > Arthropoda > Insecta > Diptera > Drosophilidae > Drosophila > Drosophila eugracilis. Next base: position 59,412 of record NW_024572768.1, on the reverse strand, counting down.
GTTATATTTCCCCAACAGAATAAAACACCCATGCACACACGCTTTGTCTAGTGTTGGTTATGCTTCAAGATCTGATATATCTTTTTTCGGTGAAGTGCCAAGTGTTAGAGGCAACTCCCGGGATTTAGATCGGTGTCAATTTTTATTTATTTCTGTTTATAATTTCTTAATTGCTGTCACAGAATAAGCGCGAACAATTTTGTTTTAGAGATGTGAGACGCGCGCCATTGATGGAACCATCGATAGGGCCAACGTTTGTTCTCCACCTCTATTTTACCTAAATGGCTCCATCTTAGATTACATCTACATTTATATTTTTTCTCGGATTTTTTTTACAAAAAGATTTTTCTTTATTTAGTGCTGAGAGTGCCATAATTATTAAATAGTTCTGTTTTAAAATTATTCATTACATGATACTTATTTCTACATATTGCGTCGTGATTATCAATTAATAATATTCCATCATTTTGTTAAATGGATCTTAAATTATAAGCTTCACAACGATCGGTAATAATAGGGTATTTTATGTAAATTATAATAATATCTTGGTGCAGATCGATTTTAAAATTAGATATATCTAATAGGTCTGTTAAAATTACAGGTTTATTTTCATGTTTATAAATTTCTTGTATATCGTCAAAGTTTAAAAATTTAAAATTAAATACATTAATTTTCGCGAGTGTAATTGTGTCCATTTAATTAATAAGATCGGAAGTAAGCAAGCGCAGACGGTATTTTCTCAGTGGAATTTCTTGATCTTTAAAGGTTGTTTTGAATTCTTCAGATAAAGATTCTCTTTAAATATTTTAGAATTGATAATGAATTGATCGTTATTAATTTATTTTAAAACGTCGATTTTATTTCGCACTGTTATGAAATCATCATGATCTGGTGTTCCCGCAACCCATTTCCAAACGGTTCCTAATTTATTAATGCCTCTTTTCAATCTACTGGGTTTTATTTGAGAGATAAGAATTTTAATAATTTTATTTTTTTTTAATTTTAATGGAATAGTTTCCAAGGAAAATTCTCTCTCTCGTGTTTTGTTTTGATATTTCATTTCAGGATTTATTATATCTGTATAAAAACATAAATTGCTTATATGAAATAAACCTACGTATGATAAGAATGATAAGAATCATAAATCAAAACATCTGTGGTTCATCAAGGTTCGTGTAATCCATAATTTCGTAATATATCATTTAAATTCTCATTATCAGGAATTTAAAACAAATTTTTTAATATTATCCTTATGAATCGTACGGTTTCTATGATTTATTATAACTTTATTAGGGATATTTTCCTTAACTACTTGTTTTCTCATGTTTCTTTTCGTAAACTATCTCTCCTACATGTTAATTCTTATTTTCTTCTTTATTGAGAAAATGCAACACTTTCTCTTGAGGAATGTTAAATTACACTTTTGTGCTGCTCTAATTATAATTTCGGGATAATCAATTAAATTAAGCTCATCTTTAATGCACCGAGCAATTTCTGTTAAGGTATGTCGAGAATCTGCAAAGAATAGATTTATTACATTTCGTTGTGCAAAGGATTTAAATTATGACAAAGAAAAACTTGGTTCGTTACCTATCATCAAAATTGTTGTGGTATTTTCGAAACTTTATTTTCTATATTTAGTTTATTAGAAATTTCTTTTACAACTGAGAATTTTGAATAAGAATCTATTCAAGTAATGAATATACGATTTTTGGCATAATATACATATGTCAAGATGCAAACTTTCACCTTCTCTTTCTTGAATAAGAGCTTCACCGATAGAAATTTGTAGTGGTTGTCTGTTATATTTGCTTTGATTGCAGATAGTGATTTTTTACAAACTCGTTAAGCTTTTTGTATTAATTTGTCCAATAATAAAGTTTTGTTATTTGTTTATAATTTTAATCAAGCCTTCTATGAGCTCTGCAATGAGTTTCTTTGATTATATGGGATCTGTCTTCAGCGTTTTTGACATCCTAGACAAATGTTATTGTGTATAAAAATGTATTTATAAAATTGTCTTTAAGTGGTTTTTGAATTCCATATAAGTCCTCCAGAGTACAGTGAACTCCTACTGTAATATTAGGTGGAATATATTTCCTTAAGATTGATATTAAATTTATTATATGTCTTGAAAGAGAAGCTGCAAATAAAACAAAGGTATATTTATGGGTTATCATATTAGTTATCAAAACATGGTTTCCCCCACTCCGAAACTCATTATCTGCCGTCTCCTGTGATTATAATTTCCCCTCCCCACCATGCAGGTCTTTTTAGCCAGTATCGATTCTGGCACAGAAATCATAAACCCATAAATTATAGTAATTGAATTGAATATTGAAATGTATGCCTGACCCTAATTAAGAGGATTGGGAACGTCTTAAGGGGTTGAATTTTCTCAAAACACACTGTCAATTTCTATATTTTGTAGCCTCTGTCTAGGTGTGTGCGTGTGTATGGTTCAGTGGGAACCACAGAAGTGTGTGGAAACATGACATGTGGAACCGATGAGGAAGATCCATGCTCGCACCGTAAAAAAATTATTGTTTTGGTATTTCTCTCTCTATTACAACACATAGATAAAAAGGATACAAATGGTTGTGGTTTTGTGTGTGTAGTCATTGTTTCACAGCGCTAAGTAATTTCTTTACTAAAAAAAGGTCACTTCACACACATGCATCTGATTTGTAAACTGCGGTTGAGTTCCAGGGGTGGTGTGCATCATAATAGATGAGTGCATGTGCGTCTATATATATGTATCCATTCCTTCGATTTACGTAAAAGAGGCATGCGCATGTTTCCAATCTCGAATCGGTGTTACAGCATGTAAAGTGTTCACCATATTTCATTGTTTTCAGATCTTGTGCACCTTAATTCATGAACATAATTTTTATTTTTATAAGGTATTGGAAATTATTTTTAAATATCTTCACATTGAATTGTAGAAAAAAATTATCAATTTCTTCAAGAAATTTCATTACATATTGAAATAGTTTTCGTGAAACAGGTCTTGTCACAAGTTTTATCAACTTCAAAATCATCAGCCCCATCATTCCAACAAATTTTATGATACTTTTTTTGTTAACCAATTTGCAGTGGTTCGAGATTTTGTATTTAATAAAGTGAAATCATATCTATAATTCTATAATAAAACTATTATTCAAGTTTGGTTCTTTTCCAACTACTATTCCAATTTCATTAAGATACATTTATTATTATTGTCAGAGAAACCTTAAATATCAATTGAAACAATATCTTTAATCATTTTTAAAAATATCAAACAACAACAATCCGTTTAATGGATTATATTCGACTAATCGATCGTGTAGAAGTAGGCAAAAAGTTTGGGTATTTTCGGCACTTGGTGTCTTCAATTCAGTTGAAATTGTCACGTCAATAGGACCAGATTTTAATGTTTCCTTTTGATATGATAGATCAATTACGATAATTGTAGATTTCATTTTAAATGGTGTTAAAAATGGTTGTGACTCACGATTGTGATAACTAGATTGAAATCTTGAATACATTTAATATATGTAGAATTATCGAGTGGAAAAGAGAATAACAAAACTACTCGAAGTGGAAGATTCTTTTAATTTATCGGTTATCGGAACGCAAGCACAGGCCGAACTTCAACGTTCGGCAGTCAGAGAGAGCTAGGAGTCAGTCGTCATATTGAGAGAGGAGTGAGCGGTCGTTGGCTGCCAGATCGCGATAATCGCATTTATGTTTGTAAACGGAGCAACTTCATTTTACTTTTATAATTTATGATATCTTTTAAGCTACTTAATAAATAAATAAACAACTAATGTATAAAAATACCTACAAATGGAGGCTTAGCCGAAATAAATAATTTGCCCTAGACTACAAGATTACTATTAGTGTGGGCGGTGAAATGGTTAACAGTCGTAAAAGCTGAACGTCGATTGGTGAACTATACAAAAATTTGCTAAAGTTGTTAACAAAATTGGTGAATTGTTGTTTAAAAAAGAAAAAGCAATTCTCAGAAACGGTTTGAATGACTGGCGTCAATAGTTGCTGGCATAGGCTAGAATTCAATCGAAAAGAACAAGACGATCAGCTGCAAACAGACGGCGTCGAGATGAACAGCAGCAAGAAGACGGCCGGCTCCAGAAGGAACTAACGGAACGAGGAACGTAAGGCAAGTTGGCTGAGACGTGAAGTAACGCAAATCAGAGGCGAGCTACAGACGGGCGTGTCCATTGCATAGTATTGGTGGCGGCAAAGAGTTGACTTTTTGCGTCACATATACACACACGCATGTTGGCAAATTGAAGGCGACGAGTTGGCGAGCTGACGTATTGACGGCGGCGAGTTGGGGAAGTAAAAGAGAGCAACAGAAGCAGAACAAGGTCACGGACGGTGATTCGATCAGCTGGGTGAATGTAGAAAATTTATGGTATAATTAAGATAGCTTTAAACTCATTATTCTACTTTGATTTCATTTTTAATAAATTTAATTATTTCGCGTAACTATGGATTAAGTTTTGTAAAATGGAGCGTACCAAGATTTTGCAGCTGCGTGTAGAAGTTTTAAAAGAAAAGTTGTCCGAGTTACAGTTGAATACCCAGGGTAATAAGGTTATATTACAGGATAGACTTTTGAATCATAATAATGTTATGGAAGATGAGCGGGAAGAAAACTTTGGATCATTTGGGAGCTTTAACAGAAACATTGTACGTTCGTGTTTCACCCTTAAAGATGTTGAGGGCAGTGTCTCAAAATTTGACGGGTCAAGCCGAGTTGATATTAATCAGTGGATCAGTGAAGTGAAAAAATGTGCCTTAACAGTCCAGTGGGATAATTTACAATTGGACGTCTACGGGAAGCAACTACTTTAAGGTGCAGCCAAGGCTTATATCCGAAGTCAACGGGGAATTTATAGTTGGAAAGCACTGAAAAGGGCTTTGATAGAATAATTCCAATAGAAGTTATCGTCTGCAGAAATACACAAGCGTTTAAATAAACGTCAGCAGATGAAGGGAGAAAGTTTACATGCATTTTTATACGCTCTTTTAGAAATAGCCAATCCATCCATTTGGAAGAGAAAACCCTTATTGAATATTTTGTCGAAGGTATACCGGATTCTAGATCCAATAAGATAGTGCTCTATCATGCAAAAACTATTAAAGAGTTGAACGAGAATATAAGAATTTTTGAGAAAACTAGAGTTGTAAGAGCTTCAGAGAAAAATCAAGGTTCAGCAACAGACACAAAAGAATCTGTATGTGGAAAAGGTTCCATGTCGAATAAACAAATAAGGAAATGCTTTAAGCGCGGGGATACCGGACATTTGATAAATGCATGCCCCTAGGCCGATATTACTGGTTTTAAGTGTCACAAGACAGGTCATCGCGCAGCTCAGTGTAAAGAGGAAAACAAATCAGAAGGAAACCTCGAACATGGTACAGAACAAGAATCGGTTGATTAAGCCATCAAGCACTTTCACAGTTTCTGGCCTTGAATTGAGAAATGTCACATGTGGTTCTCGTTCTTTCAAGGGACAAGTAGATACCAGTGCAGATCTCTGCCTTTTGCATAAAAGTGTTTTTGATAGTCTAGGAAAGGAATACACGAACAGGTTGTAGCAAAATTTTGACTGGTATTGGCTAGAGGTAAGAGAACGTCAAGGGTGTCTTTTTTCGGCACCCGAATCACACTCAAACATTTCGAGTGTTTGTCGCACTCATGAACAGCAAGAAAAGAGCACACACCCGGAGTGCACAGATCGCTTTGTGCGTTTTGAGTGTTTGCGTTTTTGACACCCACTCAATTCTATGCACATGATCCTAATGCACAGACACCCGACACACTCATAGCAAATGAAGCGAGTGTCTGAGACACCCATGTTTTTGGGAAAAGTGAGTCGGGTGTCTTGAAAATGAGTCGGGTGTCTTGAAATGAGTCGGGTGTTTAGAAATGGAACAAAATTAATGAAAAAGGTAAGGAAAAATGGTAAATGGTGAGGAAAACACCGATTTTACAGTTGCAAACAACAGTAAAATTAATTTAAAAAAATTGTTTGAGATCAAATCTTCTGGTTATTTATTTAAAACCCATGGGCTTGTATTTGTGAGTATATGTTAAGTATGTCTACGTTTTTGGTTTTTAAGGACGCTCTGCGGTTGGTGACTATGCATCCAGCGCGGACAACAATCTACATTATTTATTTGAAAACGAACATAGTTATCAATTCCCTTTTATTTTTCCTCAACACCAACACGCACTGTTTCTGGAGGTGATTAATATTTATTAGTTTACTTGAGTTAAATTACTTTAAAATAATGTTTTCGCTTACTTAATTTTTTTTAGGTGAGCAAATTTTCGATAAAATGATTTTTTCGCTTATCCAAAAAGAGCGATTAAATCGATTTAAAAATCGAGTTGTTTACAGCTCTAGTATTGGCGATAGTCTAGTTTTTACATTTGGTAGTTTTATTGTATTGGTGTGTTTTAATAACTCCGAGTTTGAAATTGAGTTTCATGTAATTCCTGATGAAGATATGAATTTTGATGCAATTCGTCGTAGAATAATTCTAAACTGTTTAAATATGCAAATAGTTAAAGAAGGCATAACATTGACTCGTAGAACTGAGAGTGCGCTTAAGATCGATTCTGACCAAAATGAGAATGTTGTAAAAAAGGAAAATACTGATACTGAATGGATGAATGATTTTCAGAATACGTGTATGGTTAGCTCGGAACGGGTCGGAAAAGAAGTTGAAAATGACCTATCGCACTTGAATAAGGAGTTGCAAGAATAAATTAGTGAATTTATTAAAAACTGTATTTTGTATAAAAATCCCGACTTGTAGTTGTTGGTCGTACCCAGTCACATGGAGGATGAGATTATCCAAGTCGCACACAAGCAAGGTCATTTCTCAGCAAAAAAGACGCAAGAGTTGGTGGAAAAGAGTTACTATATTCCTAAACTAAAAGAAAAGGTAGAACACGTTATTGAGAATTGTGTAGAATGTATTATTTTTAATAGCAAGGTCGGTAAACGTGGGGGGTTCCTATCACCAATAGATAAACGAAATCAGTCGTTGTCCACCTGCCACATTGATCACGTTGGGCCAATGAAAGTAACTAACGAAGGCTATAACCATATTCTCGTTGTTGTTGACTCGTTTTCAAAGTGTATCTGGCTTTATCCGACTCAGAGCAAAGGGTTGCATGAGGTCGTAAATTGTTTAGAAAGACAGGCAACATTGTGTGGAAACCCTGCAAGGGTTGTGTCAGATAGGGGTAGCGCTTTCACTTTAAAATGTGTTTAAAGGGTTCTGTGAATGGGGGAATTTAACTTATCTTTCGATAGCTACAGGTGTTCCGCGAGGTAATGGCCAAGTTGAGAGGATGTACAAGATTGTGGTACCTATGTTGTCAAAGTTGAGCCATGTAAGTCCTGGAAAGTGGTATAAACATCTTGGACGTGTTCAGCAGATGATGAATAGTACTGGCCCAAGAAGTACTAACTCGTCTTCGTTTCAAATACTCACTGGCTTAGACATGCAGGTTCCGGGTGACTTAAAATTGAATGAGATTCTTAAGGATTGCATTATAGAGAAATTAAATAAAGATCCAAACAAAGTGCACGCGAAAGCTCATGAAAACATTGTTAAGTTTCAAGAGGAGAATAAGAGGGGATTTGATTCAAACAGGAAACCAGAGCAACAGTAAATAAAAAATGATTTGGTTGCTATTATTACTATTCAATAAATAAATAAAAATCTACTGTATGAAAATACCTACATAAAGGTGAGCAAACTGATTCTTTTTGAAATAAAGACCTAAATTTTCATATGGGTATGATTCAGAATTTAAATGACCTTTCAATTTTGATAAATTATTTGTGATAAGTTTTCGGTTTAGTGCAAATCTTGGTCTTTTCCGACTTGCTGATAGTTTAACATTCCAACAGTGGTGGGTTCCTTGTTCTAATTTTGGGTTAATAGGTAGGGAGTCCCAACTACGAGTCCCAACTACGAAATGCAATAGGTAGGCTTACACCATTTTTAATAATATCATACATTTTAACTTTTGCAGTGTCACTGGGTGTCACATGAGTAATTTTCCAATTTAAAAGTTTGTTCCAATCTCTTTTTTTCAAAAACATCATCTAGGTTTTTGGTTAGCATTAGCACAAGTTCATGTTTACAATTCAACAAAACCTTTTTATAGTCTTCAGCAAACCCCAATAAATTTTTTAACGGAACAGAAAAGTTGAAAAATCATCTCCACCACTCCATCCAGAATTTAATAGATTTTTATTTTGAAGGTTATCAAGTGAAACAAATTTTTAAGTGTAGTTGTCATACCGACAAATCGAGTTCTATTAATTTCGCAGCCATTTATTTCGTACTTGATTTCAAGAAGTAAGCCATACCAATTATTTTTAAAAAAGTGGTAACGTTATCCGTTGTAGGGCCGCCTACTGTGTCTTTTCTAATAATTCCTTGAAAGTTGAGGTACCTTTTATGAGGGAGCACATACAAGTCTTGATTTTGGATAGTAATTTGAATTTCATCATTTGGTTTAAATTTTTGATTATACGATGAATAGGTATGAAACTCTTTTTTCGAAATGTTCTCATCCGAGTAAACTTTTTCTCAAATATTTAAAATTTCATTCATTGTTTTCTTCCAGTATATTTTTATTAATTTTTAACTTTGAAGCCCAGAACCTAGTAAGTTACAAAGCTTCTTTTTAGAGTTGATCCTCTTCCTAATGCTTTACAATTAGTAATGCTTGGTTGAGTGTATGAACCAGGTCTTTTATTATAAATAATCATTCTATCATGCGAACATGCAACCGAATCGAAACATTTTCACCACGTAAATTTACAAAATCTCCGTTTTGATCTACGATGCGTATAGAGAGTGTGCTTATTTCATCACAGTTCATTGGAAAGTAAATAAGATTATGTGGTGTCACATTCATTTTATAGCCAGGAGGAACATTAATACCGAATTCATGTAACGTGTGATTAGGTGTATTATGTAAATATGAAACACGTATTATGTTACATTCCAAACGAATAGTATTAATTTTTAAAATATTGAGAGTCTGATCCGATAGATATGTTTTTGTTGGGTGTGGCTCTAAAACTCTTTTATCAAAACCAAAAAGTTGACCAATTGATCTTTCCTTATTAAAGTAAACAGGCTCTCGAGTGCTGGTTATTCCTAGTTGAAGAGTATTGTTATTGCTTTCAATTTTAATTCAATTTTAAAAGCTTTTTCAATACCGTAATCTTTAAGTTTTTTATAAATATAATAATATAAACAGTTATATCATTTAGTTCATAGGATACAGAAGAAATTGTGATTACATTAGTTCCAATATGGAAGCGATTGTTTTTTCGTCAATATTATAAATTCAATTAATGCAAACTCAAAACATCCATCCAATTCGATTGGTGGAAAGTAGTTTGTATTTATAATAGAACTATTTCCATTCAAAAACAAGGTCACTGATCTAGACATAATGAAATCTGTTGTTAATCTGTCAAAATGTTTGTTTTTAGTCTATTTTTATACCAAATCTAAGAACTTTTTTAATTAAAATAAACAGATCAAAACTTTTTCTATATCTTCCATTATCCATATCGTTATCTTTACTTATAAGCAAGAATCCAAATTTATCCTCCCAACACTTTTTACAAATTTTACGAATGTGTCGTACCTTATATCTGTATTAATATGAATTATATATATATGTCGCATATTTAAATCGTCTTGTTTAAGCATTATAATAAAGTTGGCATTGTCACTAATCAAGTGTTTAGGTATATGGGTATATGTTTGACATAAATAAAAGGATTCGATATTCTTATGACGACAAGCTACAACATCAAATATCATTATAAAGTTATTTTTTGGTTGACTGGGGTCTAATACACCATCGTTATGAGAGAAAGTATGATATCCCATTCCTTTAATAGGTTTTATTAATTTTTCCAAGTACTCATATTTAGGTTTATATAAACTCTTAGAAAACACATAAATATTCTCGAATTTTAATCCTATCAATCTGAGCATAATACTTGTTTTACCACAATTTGAAGGTCCAACAATAAGAGGTCTTATTGTATTCGGTAAGAGAGAACTATGTCGTAGAGGTTGTTTTTTTTATCGTTTTCATCGTTGATATTTCTAAAGATAATTTTTGTTTTTGACTTATTAAATGCATTCTTTAAGCTAATGAACCTCATTCGATGAGAAATCTTTGTTGATTAAATGGGGAAATGATTAATGGGGAAACTTTTTTTAATCAACTCATTAGTCTTTTAATTGTAAACGATGGGATGGTTTCGTCAACCACTTAAATAACACAGCATTAGTTAATTAATCAACATTACCGTTTAAAGCCCATATACCTGGATATAAATTTTGTGGGCCGGGTACAAAGCTAGAAAAACGTTTGAAACGAGGAGATTAAGGAATAAATAAACTGGATGAGGCTTTATAGCATATTCCCATAAAATGGATTTACATGAACGTCAAATTGCAGCTTCTATATTAATTGCTAAAGCTTAATAACGTGTAAAAGCACCAGACAGCAGTCTTTGTTAAAAATCAGCAGCATATCTTGTAACAAACATTTAAAAACGAAGAAAAAATTCTGAGTGATAATATAGCCGTTGGACATTATGTGTGCAATTAAAATTGCACGAAAATCAGTTTTATCGACAATGGGTTCAAAGAAAAACGTGAAAGTACCAAGAATAATTAATATACCAAAAATTGGTGGTTTTTTTTACCAATCGGTAAGTTTAGCTGATGGACGTGCAGCCATTTCAAAAACAATAAACAATGATAGAATTCCGAAAGAGAATATGGAGGAGAAGAAATGACATAATAGAAAAATTAAAAGTGTTGCTATAGGAGAAGGGTTATATCTCAACCCGTATAAAGCAGGTTATGGAATCTACCTGAAACCATATAGTCAGGGAAATGGTCTTAAGAAGCGAAAAAACTAATATAGACATTACAACTTTTTCTCAAAAATGTTTACCAAATTATCGAGGAGTATTATTGAGAGATTTACTTCCAACCTCTCCAAGAATTCGAGAATGTGGTATTGTAAACCTAGATGATTCACAATCAAGTGTTACACATTGGGTCGCATATAACAAAAATAAAAACGATATACATTATTTTGATGGTTTCGGAAATCTACAACCACCTAGACAACTTGTCAAGTATAATACAGTATAATACAATACAATACAACTACGAGAGAGTTCAACATTTTGATACATACAACTGTGGTCATTTATGTCTTCCATTTCTACTTTCCTTTGTCTATGGAGTGAGTCAATTACCCATCGTTTTGATTGGTTTATACTTACTTACTTGTATGTGTGACTTCTGAATGGTATAAACATCGGGACTGCTTACTTCAAAATTCACAGTCCAAGTTTCGACTTTACATTCAGCAGATGTTGTACAAGTGAACAAAAAACAACTGATTAACAACAACAAAACCAACTGAATAGCAACAAAAAAAGGGATTAACAACAAAAACAACAGAGAACAACAACAACAACTACTATAAGAACGAGGAGACTACAGAAGTAGAATTCGATCCTCCTGACGAGGATAGTAGGAAGGGACCTGTTAATCCGACAAGTTTGGTTTATGTTTTTAACGACAAGAATGAGGAAAAGATAATGCCGCAGAAACAGAGTTCGTACCAATTGTTGATGATGAAAATAAGTCAAAACGATTAAAGCTTGAGACGGTTAAGAATTCAATAGATGTAATATGAAATCTATTTCATCAAAGGCCAGGATGACTGAAAATGTAAAATTCCCAATCCTCAAGGACGAAGATTGGAAAATCCCTTATTCTGGAGTTGGAGGCCTCTTTTCTATACACCCCAGAAAGGTATACACATCTTCGGGAGGAATTTATTGCGGAAATGGTTGATGGGAAATAATAATATGCAAAAAAGGGATGATAGTTTATATTAAGAAATAAGTAAATAAAATATAAAAAGTAAATAAAAATCTATATTTTAATTACATTAATTCAATAAAATTTTAAAATCTATATAAACAATACATTTTTTTTAGGTGAGGTGATAAAGTTTTGGTAAAATGGCTTGGCTTTTCAATGGAAGCCAGCTGGGTAAATAAAGACGACTTTTTATAGTACAAATACCAAATTAAAAACAATGTAATTTTTAACGTTCATTTTTGTTTTATTTATTTTTCTTATTATAATGTACATTGTTAAATTTAGAAATAAGAACAAAAAATCTTATATTTACATGCGTATAAATGTTATGATATGTATGTAAAGTATTATATTTTTTTATAGAACTTAAAATGTTTATTAAAATGTGTTACTAACTTATGAATGTGTAAGAGCTGCCGGTTCGCTAAAGTTCCTATTATCGGCCCTCCTGACCTTCTTCATCTGTCCCAGATGATAGCAACTCCCCGTTGTCCACTACAAACCTCCAGAGCTTCATAATGTCGCAACTAGACGCTGTAATATTAGGCCCTTCAACATCAGCCGCCTTGCGCACGTCATATCCCATTTCCCTCCGTCATTGTTATTTCGTATGGACCAAGATACTCGCTTGCCAGCTGACGTCCGGCCACAAATTGTGTTCTCTTAATGGCAACAAGATCACCAACTTTATATGACTGCTCTAGCCGGCTTTTTGTCGAAATTGCGTTTGTAGACCTGCTGCGAATGCTCTATATTTCGTCTCGCCTCCTCACGTTGCTTTTGACGCACATTGTTGAATTGACAGACCAACAACCAAAACAGCCATACGAACTTGCTGAATCCATCTATTGCCTCCAGAATGTACTTATACTGCTTAGCAGACGCATCCATCGGGCCTAAATGATATAGATGTAATGCGTGTAAAGGTGCATCGCCTTTGTATATCGTGTTTAGAAAACCTTCTTGTTTTCCCAACTTTTTGCTGTGGATTATACATTTTATGCAATTAAATATATAATTAATAGTCTTACTCTCGACATGTGGGATCCAGAATTGCTGGTGAATAGCATGCATCGTCTTTTGTGTCGTAAAATTACCATCTTCTTTTGCTGTTTGAATAACCCATTGACATTCTATTCCATTGACATTTTCGAAAAGAACGCCCCCTTTCAGCTTGAATTCTTTATAAGGTCGTTCTTTTACGATTTCTATGATCGTCATCATAAAATCGTCTTGTTGTTGCGCTTTCCTAACCTGTTTCCGACCTGTCATTTCGGTCGTCACCACCATACAGAAATTCGTGAAACGATTAATAAAGTCTACATGCTGCATTCTATCCCCAGCGCGATGTTCTGTTTAAAAACTGAAATCCTGCAAGTACAATATCCAATGCCGAACTTCTCGTCAACATTCTTCATCTTTGTTGTAGCCTTAAATGCGGTGCAATCCGTCAGCAGCTTAAAGTCTACACCCAGCAAGTAGGGTCTAAGCTTTTTTATGGCCAAATAGATTGCTTTGACCTCTAAGTAATAGCTGTGTCTTTTTGATTCGGGTTCCGTGGTTGTCTTACTCCAATAATAAATCGGATGCACCCTCGAACAACTGCAATATTACAGCTCCAAAACCGGCTTTAGAGGCATCAGTGTGGAGGTCTGTCGGGGCATCTCTTGAGTAAATATGTAATACTGGTTCCTTCGTCAGTATATCCTTCAACTGCTGCATCTTTAAATGATCAGTCAACGGGCGTACAATGTGAGCTTATCCGCCGCATTCTCCAAAACTCGTTCGGTCTTATGCAAGCATACCTCTGGCGAATCTGAATATATCATCCATGTAAAGCTGCATGTCTCCAGAGTTGATAAGGTTCTGGAATACAAACTGAACCAATCTGATGAAAGCTGCTAACGAATTTTTAAAACCAAACGGCGTTTTATTCACATCCCTTCACATCATCATCATCCATTTGCTTTATTCTTGAATTGGCACGTGGAAATAGCCATTCTCCAAATCCATTATCGTATATCAACGTGCAGCCAACAAGCTCTCGAGCACTTCATCCATCATATTATAAACGCCAAAATATTCCGCGGTTTGTGGGCGTTTGAGTTGGCGTGGCCGGATAAAACCTCGTTGCAAGTTGCAACTTTTGCAGTGGCATCTTTTGAATACGTATTCTTAAGCACAACTTTCTAGCTCTTATAGTTCCCGACATTTTCGCATTTTTGGTTTTTCGGGTTTTGTGGGCGTTAGAGTGGGCTTAGCTTGAACGGAAAAAAAATTGGCATCATTAATTCACTTATACTAATCGAGATATCAGCTTTTCTAAAATATGCGAAAGCCGTCTTTAGCGATTGGTAGGCGTATGGGTGAGTGTGGCCGAATATAAGTACCACCATAAGATGCGCTGGCATCCCAAGATTATACGTACGGACAGACGGACGGACAGACTGACATGGCTCAATCGACTTCGCTATTGATCATAATCAAGAATATATATACTTTATAGGGTCGGTAATGTTCCTTCTACCTGTTACATACTTTTCAACGAATCTAGTAAACCCTTTTACTCTACGAGTAACGGGTATAAAAATATATCCTCGCTTGTCAGCAACCATGAGGAACTTATTGGTGAAATCGTGTCCTTGCAGTACATCGTATTCCATTTTATTGCTTGGTACAACAATGATATTTTGGTCAGTTGACAGCTGATCGACCACTACTTGCGCTTTAAAACATCCAGTCGGCTGTGACGTGGCATTGCCCAATCCACGCAATACTGAGGGAGTCTTAGTAAGGTCTACGTTGCTTATTTTATCTACTTTATTTGCCTTTATCAACGTCACATCGGATCCTGTGTCCACCAGACAGCTTACTTCAAGAACGTTGACTTTTATCATTTTGGCGCGGCTGTTCTCGTATACAACTTTATTAACTTTTTCAACTTTGTTAGGACAGTTACGTGAAGTGTAACCCTCTTGATTGATTCGAACCGCAGTTATAGCAATGATCGTTTTTGCCTGCTGACTTCACTTGCATATTGCTAAAAGTTGTGTTGTGTTGCTCATTTTTCTTCAGCTTTTCGAACATATCAAACTATTCTTTTAAGGACTTTAATGACTTGCATCGTAACATACTGCACTTATATAAATTTTTAATGCTAAGGCCATTTACTATGTGATCGATTTGACAATTTTAATAAAATATTATACGTTTTTTTCAATTTATTTTTGTTTTACTTATATTTTTCACAATCTTGATCAAAATAAAGCATTTCCAATTCAATTGTCTTATAAAGTAATTCCTTTTCTATGTTTACTTGCTTATCTCTAAGTTCATTTAATGTATTGACATCTGTAATAATTATAATCATCGTGATTTAACATTGTAAACTCTTTTTCATTATGTTTTCGTTTTCTTTTACTATCATTAGCACAAAGCACATTCTTTATACTCTTTTTGTTGATATTTTGTGTGTTCTTGATCTAAACATTGTCCTCCTACCATATAGTGGAGTTCCAGTGAGTAAGACATTTTTATAATGATCCATAGTTAAATTTCTGGAACTTACACCTTTTGCTTTATTATAAGAGTTTTCAACTTCATCTATTTTATAGCTATAAACTTTGGAGCATAGACCTATAAATTCACTAAATGATTTTTGGGTTTCATGTATTGTTGATGAATATCGTACATTTTAGACTTTGATAAGTCCAATACAGCAAAACCCAAATACATTGGCTTATCAAATACTACTGAAAGTTTTTTCATTTGGATGGCATAGAACTCATCATTTATTTTAGTTGCACTATGAAAATTGAATTTTTAAATTAAATTTTTAACACAATGTTTTTACGGCCGAATATATTAACATCTGTAGACTGCAATTTAACCTCTACACGTTTACAGGATTTTCCATAGTTTTCCCATAGTCTGAGTTGTTCATTAAATTAAAAAAATTTATTAATTTTTTAACTTTATCCTCTTTAGATGCAAAACTATTTGACAGACAAAACGGAAGATAATTATGTGTATCATGAAGGCGATAGGGTAAATTCGGTCTACTTCCAAAAAATATCCATACTCACTATCAATAGATATGTTATACCATATCAACATTTTTTAAGTCATTAGGGGACAACCATTCAAACCCTTCATATGGAAGAGGTTGTGATATTGCCCAACCATATAAATTGTTTGCATCCAAATACATTAAAAAGGATGATTCTTTTGTGGATCAAAATCTGTTAAGTAGTTGTTATTTGCCTTTGTACATATCTATGGCAACATTGTACTAAGCCCCCTCGAATGCTATTTTGAATAAATCTTTACATATTGATATCTACTAATAACTCTATTTGAATATTTGTGGTCTTTAACATGGCTGCCCAAGATAGACCTGGTGTAGTAAAAAACTGAGGGTCTAATGAATAAATTTGTAGACATATTTTTCTAAAATAGCTGAATCTAAATACTCATGTGGAAAGATACCCTTTTTACGCATAAGCCTGAATTCTATTTCATTTTTAAAAAAAGTTCTTACTGTATTTAACTGATCATCAATTAGGTTAGAAGTAAGGGTATCTAAACTTGGTGCCATAAATCTGAATGTGTCAAGATATCGAATTTCAAAATTGTTTCCATTTAAAGTTTTTATGGTTTTGGACAGCGAAATATATTATTCTTTATTTACTGGGATTGCATTAATACTACCAGGAATTTTAGACAAGTCTTCAATAAATAAATGACAATCATACTTAGAAAAATTATGGAAAAACACTGCTATAAATTTACAAAGTCTATACCGCAAGTTACATTTAGAATGAGCTGCACCCCTGTTAAATGGCAACTCTACCATTTAATAATTGTTTTTTACAAATATCACAATTTAATGAATCATGAAATTCAAACTCGTCTTCAGGAGTCATTATGATTGGTTTAATTTTATACAAGTACTCGTCATTCAGTTTTGATAAATCTTGTACAAGAGAGATAACAAAATTTGATCCTGCGTTACTACCTGTTTTTATTACAAATTTATATAGCTTAGAATCAAAGGCCCACTTAATATAATAAACATAAGCTACAGGTATATGAGAGCTTAAATTATATAATTTCGGGCTTACTTCAATATTTCTCGGCTCCAGTACAGATTCAAAGTCAGCGTAAACGACTAACTGAACCTTAAGCTGCTTGTGGTATTGCGTAAACTCCAGAGTTCGATTGTGTAATTTCGGTAGCCTGGACTTTTCCGCTCCAAAAAGTTTTAGAGCATCCTCAGATCCAGAAAAATTCAAGCAAACATTACACATCAATTGTGATTTGTTTTGAGTCCCCCTTTGCCTTGTCAATAATCTATAGAAAGCCATTAATATTTTATTTAGTATGTTTTATTTATAAATAAATATATATATATGATGATATGATACATACCTTGAAATATTTTTAATGGACATATATTGTCCATTTCCTCCATCTTCCAAAAACTATTTTTACGTGACACGGTTTATCAATCTCTGATTGAAAAAGCGGATTTGTTTTGAGACCCCCTTTGCCTTGTCAATAGTCTATAGAAAGCCATTAATATTTTATTTAGTATGTTTTATTTATAAATAAATATATATATATATGATATGATACATACCTTGAAATATTTTTAATGAACATATATTGTCAATTTCCTCCATCTTCCAAAAACTATGTTTACGTGACACGGTTTATCAATCTCTGATTGAAAAAGCGGTCCACTTATTTGTTTGGTATCTTCATTATACCCAAGGATGTTTATACTCATATAGAGATTATTGTTTACAAATTGTTTCACACATTTTATTTCCATAGGAAAATTTAGATTTCATTGGATATATCAATGTTATATGAACTACATATTTGTAGGTTTTAAACATTTATTAAAGCCGATATCAATGCCCATTTAAAACAGTATACATCATTATCATAACATACATTAATTATAGCTTTCTTCGAAGCTAAGAGTTTTGGTACAGGGATTTATTATGAACCTGATGAAGGTGTATATTGGTTCACATTCACTATCCCGCTATCTTTTTTTTGGAATTCTTGTGTTTTTTCTGCTGTTTTCATATGCTCAAGAAAAATAGAATCCAAATCCGAGAACGGATTCATAATAGTTGTTTTACTTTGAAAATTTTTAATCTCAATTTCTTCCGTTTCATCCTTAAAGAGTATATATTCAGCAAATAACTGCATTTATTTTTATAACTTTCTAATAATGTTCTGAGATGTGTGAGCAAAGACGATGCTGCTTTACTCATAAAATTTTCTGGAAATTGAAAGCCTGATCCATCGTTTATCCTTCCTTTAAATCCTTCCGAAATGTATTCCTGACCCTAATTAGGAGGATTGGGAACGTCTTAAGGGGTTGAATTTTCTCAAAACAATTTCAATATATGTAAGCCACTAACTACGTGTGTGCGTGTGTATGGTTGAGAGGGAACCCCAGATGAGTGTATATGTGTACGTGTGCAAGTGAGTCCTCATGTATTTCCCTTCCCTTATTCATAAAAAGTAAGAAAACAAAATTTTTTTTCGTTTCACATAATACGTTTATTTATTAATTATTGATACAATAAAATTATTTTTCTAGCTCCATTCTTTCGATTTACGTAAAAGAGGCATGCGCATGTTTCTAACCTCGAATCGGTGTTACAGAATGTAAAGTGTTCACCATAATTCATTGTTTTTACATCTTGTGCACCTAAATTCATGAACATACCTTTGTTTTTAAGAAGGTATTGGAAATGATTTTCAAATATCTTCCCATTGAATTGTAGAAAAAAATTATCAATTTCTTCAAGAAATTTCATTATTTATCGAAATATTTTTTTTTTGTGAAACAGGTCTTGTCACAAGTGGTCTCAACTTCAAAATGAAGTGAATGCAAATAGATATGTTTCATTTATAATATTTTGAACTACTTTTAAAAAAAATGTAGAATGTTGTAGGCATTGTTTAAAGCACACACACCACCTTTGACATGATTTTTACAATAGGGAAATCTGTTTCCTCTAAACCGGTTTAATGATGGTGGTTTCCAAAAAATGATTGTAGTAAACGTGTCTTTTCCATTTCCTTACAGATCATTTGTTTTCCAATAGTTATTGCTTTAAGATATCGTCGCGTTTTCTCAAAACTTTCGCCAACATCGATCCAAAAAATGTTATCATTCTTTTTTTGTTAACCAGTTTGCAGTGGTTTCAGATTTTGTATATAATACACTTTATAATATACAAAATCTCAAACCACTGCAAACTTATCATATGGTGGTTCTATAATAAAACTATTTCAACTACTATTCCAATTTCTTTAAGGATAAATTTATTGTTATTGTCAAAGAAACCTTGAATATCATTTGATATAATATCTTTAATCATTTTTAAACAATATCAAACAACTCGTTGTACTAATCCGTTTTATGGATTATATTCGACTAATCGATCCTGTATGAGTAGGCAATAAGCTTGGGTATCGTCACTTGGTGTCTTCAGTTCAGTTGAAATTCTCACGTCAATAGGACCACATTTTACTGTTTCATTTTGATATGAAAGATCAATTACGATAATTGAAGCTTTCATTTTAAATTCCGATGGTGATAAAAATGGTTCGTCTAGTCACGATTGTAGTAACTAGATTGAAATCTTGAATACATTTCATATAGGTGAGCAAACTGATTATTATTGAAGTCGACATTTAAATTATCATATGGGTATGAGTCAGAATTTAAATGAACCTTCAAGTTTGATAAATTATTTGTGACAAGTTTTCCGTTCAGTGCAAATCCGATTATTGCAAACCTAGGTCTCTCCCGATTTGCTGAAAGTTTAACATTCCAAAAGTAGTGTGTTCCTTGTCCTAATTTTGGGTTAACGTAGGAGTCCCAACTACGAAATGCAATAGGTAGGCTTACACCACTTTTAATATTATCATACGTCTTAATTTTTGCAATGTAACTAGTTGTCACATGAGGCAGACAAAGTTCCTGATCGCTATTATACAGGAATCCGTTGACAGGTCATGCGCCAGATCCAGATGAATCTCCCTTGTTGTCAAGCATGTGAACAAAGCGACCCAACGCTTCTCTCTGTGATGAGCAACAGTCACCAGCAGTGGCCCAAAGTAGTCTAGTCCTGTGTACTTGAATGGCCATCCTCCAGCTTCTGAGCGATCCTCTGGAAGGGGTCCCATTATCGGCGGCATCGGCCGCGTCCGTTGTAGCTTGCATTCGTTGCACGACGAGATTACCTCCTTCAGCACTCGTCTTATCTTCGTGACCCAGAATCTCGTTCGGATCTGGGCAATCGTCGCATCCACGTTTTAATGCTTCATCTGGGCGTGGTAGTGTCTTACTACCATCTCCGTAAGACTGTGCCTGTGTGACAGTATCACAGGCCTCCTCGCACTGTACGGCACGGACAGCGCGGCATCGACTCTGCCATAAACTCGCAGAACTCCATATTTGTCCACGTAAGGCGCCAGACTTCGAATCTCGCTCGAGTTGGCGACGTCCTTTCTGCGGCAGCAAAGGCTCTGCCTATCTCCTCCGGCAGCGGTTCATCCCACTGGATCTTCTGCCTCCAGATCTCCCGCAGCAACAACCCCAATGGGTCGAACGTTGATATCAGCAGGCTCAAAAACTCCCTCTTTGTTGGGACTCGCTCTCCACTTAGGACGCTTTTTGGCACTCGATGATACTCCACGTTGAATCTGAAGTCATCCGTTGCTACCTGCCAACGCATTCCAAGGATTTTCTGCTCAGACTCACCCCATGCGACGCTCTTGACTTGTCCAGGTGGTCCCAACGCCGCTTCCACGATGGGTGAGCTGGATAAGAACTGGCATAGCTCGAATCCAGCCTCCGCGTGTATCTCCTTCACTCGGGTAGATACCTCAATAGCTTCGCTCTCCGTATCGAAACTATCCACGTAGTCATCGACGTAATGGTGGTCGATGATGGCCTTGACTGCCCTCGGATCTGAATCCCGAAACTTCAAGGCATTCACCGTCTTGACGTAGTGCGCAGTGCTTGGGGAGCAGGCTGCTCCAAATGTCATTACGTTCATTTCGTATATATCCGGCTCTCGATCGTCGTTGCCATCTCTCCAGAGGAACCGTTGGGAACATCGACCCTCGGGTCGGATCAGCACTTGGTGGAACATCTCCTTGATGTCCCCGCACACTCCGACTGTTCCTTTTCTGAAGTGGAAGAGCACAGCTGGCAAGGGCTTGTAGTGCTGTGGCCCCTTGTCCAGCGCCGAATTGAGTGAGGTTCCTCCAACCTTAGCTGCAGCATCGAACACAAGCCGGACCTTACCGGGCTTGTTTGGGTTTTTCACACCAAAATGTGGCAAATACCACTGCTTATCGCTCTTCACCGCGACCTCATCCGGCTGCAGCTTCCTTGCATATCCTGGAAACGTAATCCTTGATGATACGGTCGAATTCCAGAGGCAACTGCCCGTTTCGCTTCAACTTCTTCTCGACGTTGATTAGCCGTCTGTGCGCCATCTCGTAGCTCCGTGGCAGCACAGCGTGGTCATCCTTCCAGCGCAATCCCGACTGGTAGCGACGCCCCACTTTCACCGTGGTGTCCTCGAGGATCCTTTGGGCCCGCGCGTCGTCGCTGGCTGCGACCGATGGCGCGAGCTTTACACCAAAGCTTTCCATGTCGAAGAAGTCCTCCACCATCTTTTCCATCGTGTTGTCCATTGACACGTCTAGAAGGCAGGACCTCGGTGACGGCGTAGTTGACTGTCCACTTACTGGCCCGAACACAACCCACCCAAGCTCGGTTGCGGCCGCATACGGTCCCTCTCTGGCAAACCGCCTCGTCCTAAGTGGCAATCCCAAATGACCATGGTCCAGTCCGATTAGCAACATCGGCACCACGTTGCTGTAGGGCTTCATCGGCAGTAGCGAATCCCTTTGCACGCCCTAGACATCTCGTCGACTTAATATTTCCATCGGCAGACTCAAGTTTGAAACTGCGTACACGTTTCTCAACGGGTGGCGAGTGGGCTTCCCAGCTCCACTTATCTCCAGACTCACCACGTTGGTAGGCTCCCTGCAGGCTCTTCCTCCCAACCATTGGATGTTCAGCTGTCGATGTTCGCCCTGCAATCTCAGATCCCTCCGTAGCTCGTTATCGATCATCGTGACGGAGGCTCCTTCATCTAACAGCGCGTATGTGTCCACCTGGCGACCAGCTCCGTACAGCGTTACTGGCAGTATCCGGAACAAAAGTCGGCCTCCTTCGACGTCAATACTTAAATTCGTCTGCACGGGCGCCTCCACTGGCTAAGGGGCCTTTCTCTCCAGGTCGTATGATCTGGTCGTATGCCCACTCCGTAAGCATGTGAAGCAGAGCCGATGCCTCTTCACCATGCTCCACCTGCCCGGTGACGAGGCTCCGATGAACTCCCTGCAGTTCGTCGTAGCATGTTGCCCTCCACAAATTGGACAACCTCTATGCCGGTCATCCCGCTGCTCGTATCCGTCCTGGTCGACGCTCGCGTGTAGAACTCGACGCCTCGGCTCCTTTCCCTCGACGTCCAAAATCGTACACACAATGTTTGCGTACTCCTGTAGCCACACGCTGAAGTGCGCTACAGTGGGAAAGGGCTCGATCGATGCAGCGTGCCTGGCCCAATCCACTCGTTTGCTGGTGGGAAGCTTTGCCACAAGCTCCTTCATGAGGGTGGGAGTTTCCCAGATGTTGCTACGCCTTTGCCGACTGCAAGAATGCCGTGAGGTTACTCACTCTAGTTGCGAAGGTTCTCGCCAGGTTCTGCTCCGGAATCGGCGGCACCTCTCGCACGCTGTGCAGCTGGCTGCGTATAAGCTGCTCCGGTCGGCCAAACCTAAAGCGCAACTGCTCCATTACGGCTCTGACGTTCGCAGGGTGAATCAGCAGCGACTTCACTGTCTCACGTGCTTCATCTTTCAGCGCCTTCAACAGCCTCTGGTTGTTCTCCAGGTCCGTGCAGTTGTACGCTTGGGTCGTCTCCACAAATGCACAATTAAAGATGGGCCAATACTCGGGCTGCCCTCCTTGGCCCATTCGCTCCTTGGGTTCCAATCGGTGTCATCGAGGCGTAGGATCCCACGAATTGTGATGCAGTTGCCACGTTGTGGATGCTCCCGCCCGGTAGCACGAATCCATGCGCTGTTTGCGCAGCGCTTGTAGCACACAGTGGGTTGCTAGTCGTTAGTAACGGTGGTCCACTCCAAGATGACGGCAGCGTGTAGGTCCCAATGGTGGTCCGCTCCACGATGGCGGCCGCTCCGACGCTCCACTGTTGGCGCCATTTGCGCTTGGGCCAACTGCGATTGGCGCGAAATTGGCGGTGCTCGTTGTGTTCATGGCTCTAACCTGCTTCAGCTCATTCTCCAACGCCGTGATCCTATCCAAAAGGTACGCCGTGGGTGGCTGGCCCACCTCCGGCTCTGAGCTCGCAGCTGCTGTTACAGTACTCCTTGGTTGGGACGCTACTGTAGTCGCTGTAGTGGCTGGGTGAGAAATGGCCGCCGCCGTGGTTATGTTAACCCCCGGCCGGTTTTCTGCTGCACTACTCGCTGGCTGCTGCGTTGTTGTAGGGGTGGCTTCCCCTCCGTTCAGCCGGAAACTCCTCCTGGGGGAATGCTGCATCTCCAAATAAATATGGTCCAAATATGGCGCTGCCCTAGCGCTCCAAAATGGCGAACCTGTGCCGTCTGGCTGCTGCCGCTGATGCTCGGCGCTCCTTGCGCCTCCTGACCGCTGGTGCTTGGCGTTCCTTGTGCTTCCTAACTTGACGCTGGCTGCGTCTCCTGAACTGACGCCGGTTGCGTCTCCGTGTCCCTGGCTGCGACTCCGTTCGTACTCAGTGTTTTGCGCTCCTTGCGCCGTCTATGTCGCTGGCTGCGACTCCTCTGCTGGTACGGGAAATGCGCTCCGTGCGCTCCTGGCAATTCCCTAGCTGGTCGTCAAGCCGTCCTCCAGCGCAAGTTGCCCTTGCAGTCTCCCTAGGACTGCGAATAAAAGATGTCGTCTTGTGAAGTGCGGAGTTGCCTTAAACGGCTCCCCCCACGCGTAGGTCAAAAGAAAGGTGAACTTCAAAGGCCTATGGCTATGGCGTACGGAACGTTTTATTCTGTAAATTCATTAAATTAGTTTACAATTCAAATATAGCTCTTCTTTTTACCGCAGTGTGCCCTCCTACTATTCACAAGACAGTGAAAAGGCACTTTTCGGCGGCATTCACATAACCGCGATTAATAAGCCCGTACTTCAATGGGCCAAAAATCGGATAACTTAAAAAATACTAAATTTCCTATTAATACTGACATAACTATCGATAACAATGTTTTGACCGTCGACATCCCCGACCCCGTGAAGACCCACTTTACTCAAATCCAAAACTGCAAGTTTAGGGACGGGCCGCAATATTGTCCAAGATAGTCCATTATCATTTACGCGCACAGTGGCGCGTCTGACGACTCCATCAGCTCCGCTGTATACCTCATCCACGATGCTCTTGCGCCACTCTCGTCTGGGCAAGGCAGGATCGCAGACGAAGACCATATCGCCCTGGCGGATGGGCTCCGTTCTCCGGCACCACTTCTCGCGGCGCACAAGCGTAGGCAGATACTCCATGTCCCACTTCCTCCAGAAGCGGGCCCGCAGCATGCGGGCAATCCTCCACTGCTTTCGCGTAGAACCCTCCTTGGGCCGCTCCACATCCCATCCGGGCGTATCCGGAAGGTTAGCTGCTCCCTTGAGCAGGTCGTTTGGCGTCAACGGCGGCTCTTGGTCCGCATCCAGTGGCAAGTGGGTGAGCGGACGCGAATTGACTATGTTTTCCGCCTCTATAAGGAGACTCTCCAAAACATGGTCCCTCGGCGCGACTTCCTTCAGGGTATGGCGCAGCACTCGCTTGATGCACTGCACCATCCGCTCCCATACTCCGCCCTCAGACGGGTTGGATGGGCAATTAAAGACCCATTCAATGCTCCTGCTGGATAACTCACTCTGTATCCTTTCCGTCTCGAACACGTCTCCAAATCGCCTGGCCTCCCTGTCAGCTCCCACGAAGTTCTTGCCATTGTCACTCCGCACTTCACAAGACGACATTTATTATATATAATCATTCTATCATGCGAATATGTAATCGAATAGCAATGTTTTCACCACGTAAATTTACCAAATCTCCGTTTTGATCTACGATGCGTGTAGAGAGTGCTTATTTCATGACAGTTGATTGACAAGTAAATAAGATTATGTGGTGTCACATTAATTTTATAGCCAGGAGGAACATTAATACCGAATTCATATAGATCATCATAGATAATACACCTAATCATACGTTGAATAGGAGTTTTATCTAGATATGAACCACTAATTATGTTACATTCCAAACGAATAGTATTCATTTTTAAAATATTGAGAGTCTGATCTGATAGATATGTTTTTGTTGGGTGTGGCTCTAAAACTCTTTTATCAAAACCAAAAAGATGACCGATTGATCTTTTCTTATTAAAGTAAACCGGCTCCCGAGTGCTATGTAGTTCCACTTGAAGAGTATTGTTATTGTTTTCAATTTTAAAAGATTTTTCAATACCATAATCTTAAAGTTTTTTTTAATATAATCAGTTATATCATTAAGTTCATAGGATACAGTATGAATTGTGATTACATTAGTTCCAATATGGAAGAGATTGTTCTTTTTCGTCTATATTTGGGATTGAATTGTACATATTAAAATCAATTAATGCACACTCAAAACGTCCATCAAATTCGATTGGTGGAAAATAGTTTGTATTTATAAAAGAACAAGAGGACAAGGTCACTGATCTAGACATAATGAAATCTTTTGTTAAACTGTGGAAATGTTTATTTTTAATCTATTTTTATACCAAATGCAATAACTTTTTTAAATCAAAATAAATTGATCAAAACCTTTTATATATCTTCCATTGTCCCTGTCGTTATCTTTACTTATAGGCAAGAATCCAAATTTATCCTCACAACATCAACATTTGATACATACATTCAACATTTTGATACATACAACTGTGGTCATTTATGTCTTTCATTTCTACTTTCCTTTGTCAATGGAGTGAGTCGTTTTAAAACAAATTTGTCGTATATACGTTTGTATGTGTGACTTCTGGATGGTATAAAAATTGGGGTTGTCTACTTTAAAATTTTCAGTTCAAGCTTCGACTTTACATTCAACAGACGTTGTACAAGTGAACAAAAAACAACTGCGAAATAACAAAAAACAACTGCTAAACATCTGCCAAACAAAAAAAAAACTACTAAACAATAAAAAACAAAGGCTATACAACAAAAATCAACTGCTAAACAATATAAAACATATGCTAAACAATAAAAAGCAATATATATATAATAAAATGAACATGGAAAACAACAACTATAAGAACAAGGAGAATACAGAAGTCGAATTCGATCCTACTGACGAGGATAATAGGAAGACACCTGTTACACTCTACGAGTAACGTGTATAAATATTATATTGGAAACATAAGTACACAGATTAGGTTATAACGTGAATAATCGAATTAAAGGTTCACGCGCATTTAAATTACCAAAATTATAAAAAAAAACAATAAACGATAATGAAAATCCTACAACATCCGCTCCACTTCTTACGAAAACTGGTTTCGGTTATATGACTCTGGAGGAATCAAAACCAAATTATATATATTGGAATGATGTGAATGAACTAGTCGAACGGTTACAAATTTTAGTGGCGTCAAAAGCAGCGGGTAAGAACAATCACAATAGTGAGATTTTCTCAATAGCAGAGGAACTGCGAGAGGAGGGAATTATTGTTTAATTAAAGTATATAAATTAAAAACAAAAATTTTTATTTATAATCATCATGTCTGTTGACAAGTTTGGACATTTTTCTAATGATAGGGAGCGATCAGATCATTTAAAAAGAGGTGTTAAATTAAATGAAACTTTTTTATAGATACTGATGGTAATCTAAACGCTCAAAATAAAAGAGTTAAAACCGCTATTAAGCCCTTAGATGATAATGACTAGACTACAAAACATTATACAGATGAGTGTGTCAGAAAGTTGGGGGAAGACTTAAGAAATTTTGTAAGTCAAAGAATTAATCGTCGATTTACAAAAATTTCAAATCTTGAAAATAAAATAGAGGTCTATAACAAGAGAGCAGATAGTACTGATAATAAAAGTTATTGAGGACTATATTTTTAAGTATGTTACAAAACCGACAGCGATACCAAAAAAGACAACAATTGATATAGAAGGTGTAGCCTATACACCAATTCGAAGAATATGATTAAACGAGAAATTTTAAACGAGTTACACGGACCGTCTCGTAGACATTTTCAACGAAAACGAGTCATTACGAAGGGAATAAACGATCTGTATCAATCAGATTTGGTTGAAATAAGGGGTTATTCAACATCTAACAAAGGTTATGGTTACTTATTAAATGTAATTGATACGTTTTCTAAATTTGCTTGGGGTGAAGCACTACAATCAAAAAATGCCAATGATGTTTCCCAAGCAATGGAGAAAATCTTAAAATCAGGTCATGAAGCACAAAAAAATTTACAAACAGATGATGGAAAAGAGTTTTTTAATACAAAATTTAAACAACTAATGAAACGTTATGATATAAATCATTATTCCCCGTTCAGCACTCTTAAGGCATCAATTGTCGAGCGTTTTAATAGAACACTCAAAGAGTCAATGTGGCGTAAGTTTAGTTTCAATGGGAAATATAAGTGGATAGATATTTACAAAAATTCTATGTTTGATTACAATAATAGGGTACATAGAACCATAAAAATGAGCCCAATCAATGTCAATACAACTAATGAAAAACAAATATTACAAGACTATTATAATAACATAAAGATATATGTTAAGAGTAAGCTACGAAATCGCGATCACGTTCGTATCAGCAAGTATAAACATGTGTTTGAAAAAGGGAATACACCGAATTATACAACAGAAATCTTTAAAATTATAGAAGTCAACAACACATTTCCCAAACATTTTTACTTGAAGATTATAAAGGTAATCCGATTCAGGGTGGGTTTTATAAAGAAGAACTCAAAAAGACGGAATTCCCGAACACATTTCTAGTTGAGAAAATTTTAAAGCGAAGAGGTGATAAAGTTTTGGTAAAATGGCTTGGCTTTCCAATGGACGAAGCCAGCTGGGTAAATAAAGATAAAAAATATTAATAAAAAATTTTATAGTACAAATACCAAATTAAAAGAAAATGTAATATTTAATTTTTATTTTTGTTTTATTATTATTTTTATTTTCTTATTAAAACATATAATTAAATTTAATAAATATATTTACATACATATAAATGTACAATTTTATAGTATACTAACAATTTTAATAAAATATATGTTTTTTACAATTTATTTTTGTTTTACTTATATTTACCACAATCTCCATCAAAATAAATCATTTCAAATTCAATTGACTTACAAAATAATTCTTTTTCTATGTTTACTTGCTTATCTCTAAGTTCATTTAATGTATTGACATATGTAATAATTATAATCATCGTGATTTAACATTGTAAACTCTTTTTCATTATGTTTTCGTTTTCTTTTACTATCATTAGCACAAAGCACATTCTTTATACTCTTTTTGTTGATATTTTTGTGTGTTCTTGATCTAAACATTGTCCTCCTACCATATAGTGGAGTTCCAGTGAGTAAGACATTTTTATAATGATCCATAGTTAAATTTCTGGAACTTACACCTTTTGCTTTATTATAAGAGTTTTCAACTTCATCTATTTTATAGCTATAAACTTTGGAGCACTCATCATTAAAATATCCTAACCTTTTTTTTAACTTTTTTTAAATTATATAAATCGACTCTTCTATCTGAATAATCGGATGTATCAAAATTTGATTCAATATCAGCACAAATATCCTTATAAAAATCATCAGTTTTTATTGTATAGATGAATGAGTCTGTATCCATGTAATTTAAAATTACATTTTCTTGAAATTTGGGTTTCATGTATTGGTATTGAAAATAATACATTTTCCACTTTGATAAGTCTAATACAGCAAAACCCAAATAAATTGGCTTATCAAATACCACCTAAAATTTTTTTTCATTTGGATGTCATTGTACTCGTCATTTATTTAAGTTGCACTATGAAATTTGAATTTAGAAATTACATTTTTAGGACAATGTTTTTTCCGACCGACTTTATGAACATCTGTAGACTCCCATGTAGTTACCAATTTAACGTCTACACGTTTTTCAAGATTTTGCATAGTCCGAGTTGTTCGTTATTTAAAAAAATCTTTTTCAAATTTATTCTTGGCATTCTGTCTATGTAAAGTATTTAAGTCAATATAAGTCTTTAGACAAGGTTTTTGTAAAAAGCGAACCCCTCTATGAATCTTTTTTAATATTAACCCATTTTTTATGCATTGCTGAAAATTTCTATATTTTTTTTGTTCCCGAGGTCAGCTATTAATTTTTTAACTTTATCCTCTTTAGATGCAAAACTATTTGACTGACAAAACGGAAGATCATTATGTGTATCATGAAGGCGATAGGGGTAAATTCGGTCTACTTCCAAAAAATATCCATACTCACTATTAATAGATATGTTATGCATATCAACTTTTTTAAGTCATTAGGGGACAACCATTTAAACCCTTTATATGGAAGAGGTTGTGACATTGCCCAACCATATAAATTGTTTGCATCCAAATACATTAAAAAGAAGGATTCCTTTGTTGGATCAAAATCTATTAAGTATTTGTTATTTGCCTTTGTATCTATCTATGGCAACATTGTACTAAGCCCCCTCGAATGCTATTTTGAATAAATCTTTACATATTGATGTCTACTAATAACTCTAGTTGAATATTTGTGGTCTTTAACATGGCTGCCCAAGATAGACCTGGTGTAGTAAAAAATTGAGGGTCTAATGAATAAATTTGTCAACATATTTTTCTAAATTTTCAAATATAGCGGTCAAAAGGAAAACATCAGTTTTAAAATACAACTTTAGATAATCCTTTAGACTTGAACAAGAAAATTGTGACCAGACATTATGTGCGTGTTCATAATCATCTTGAGAGCATTCTTTTCTGTCAAATTATTATAGAATGCTGCTTTTGATGGTAGGGAAGTGTCCTCAAGTCGACTAGCTGAATCTAAATATTCATAAGGAAAGATACCCTTTTTACGCATAAGCCTGAATCCTATTTCATTTTTAAAAAATGTTTTTACTGTATTTAACTGATCATCAATTAGGTTAGAAGTAAGGGTATCTAAACTTGATGGCATAAATCTGATTGTGTCAAGAAATCGAATTTTAAAATTGTTTCCGTTTGAAGTTTTTATGGTTTTGGACAGCGAAATATATTATTCTTTATTTACTGGGATTGCATTAATACTACCAGGAATTTTAGACAAGTCTTCAATAAATAAATGACAATCATACTTAGAAAAATTATGGAAAAACACTGCTATAAATTTACAAAGTCTATACTGCAAGTTACATTTAGAATGAGCTGCACCCCTAAATAAACCTGTTAAATGGCAATGATCCCTAACTCTATCATTTAATAATATTTTTTTACAAATATGACAATTTAATGAATCCTGAAAATCAAACTCGTCTTCAGGAGTCATTATGATTGGTTTAATTTTATACAAGTACTCGTCATTCAGTTTTGATAAATCTTGTACAAGAGAGATAACAAAATTTGATCCTGCGTTACTACCTGTTTTTATTACAAATTTATATAGCTTAGAATCAAAGGCCCACTTAATATAATAAACATAAGCTATAGGTATATGAGAGCTTAAATTATATAATTTCGGGCTTACTTCAATATTTCTCGGCTCCAGTACAGATTCAAAGTCAGCGTACATGACGAACTGAACCTTAAGCTGCTTGTGGTATTGCGTAAACTCCAGAGTTCGATTGTGTAATTTCGGTAGCCTGGACTTTTCCGCTCCAAAAAGTTTTAGAGCATCCTCAGATCCAGAAAAATTCAAGCAAACATTACACAACCATTGTGATTTGTTTTGAGACCCCCTTTTCCTTGTCAATAATCTATAGAAAGCCATTAATATTTTATTTAGTATGTTTTATTTATAAATAAATATATATATATGATGATATGATACATACCTTGAAATATTTTTAATGAACATATATTGTCCATTTCCGCCATCTTTCAAAAACAGTATGTTAACATGACATGGTTTCTCAACCTCATTATACCCAAAGATGTTTATACTCACCCACAGATTATTCTTTAAAAAATGTTTCACACATTTTATTTCCATAGGGAAATTTAGATTGGTGAAATCCAATATTAATCCATTATCCAAGTAAATTTTTTCATTGGATAAATCAACGTTATAGGAACTACATCTTTGGGCGTTTTAAACATTTATTAAAGCCGATATAAAGGCCCATTTGATAATAGCATTCTTCGAAGTTAAGTATTTTGGTAGCGAAATTTTCTTAATGCGTCCATCGACGTGTTGAATTGCATTTATCTTATGCATTTCCGTGCGGAATTGATTATTCATTTTGTTTTTGTTTTTTTGGTTTTTGTTTTTGTTTGTATTGTTTTGCTTTGTTTTTGTTTTTTTTTTGTTTTTTATTTTATTATTTGATTTTCCTTTTTTTTATTTATTTAATGATACTTGTTACAAAGAAATAATTAAATTCTCCGATATTGTAAACAATTTTAAAGTGGGCGTTCACAAATTTTAGAAGTCTGGGAGTTACCATTCTAGGTTTCAGAAGATAGCAGCTCAGATAGATTCCTAGATAGTTTGAGATCGTTCGAAACCAAATAGAATCTCAGTTTTAAATATAAAGTCCTTTGGTTAGAATAGATCAGAAATAGTTTCTTCAAAATGCAGTTTGTTCAAGAAAAGGAAAACCAATAGAGTGCGAGCTTAAAAATAGATGACATGTAGTTAGAAGAGAATAGAAATAGTTTTTTTTTAAGATAACGATTGTTTGAGAAAAAGTAAACAATAGAAGCCGAGTTTTAAAATGTACTTGGGATAAATTGAAATTAATGACTTTTCATTTGCAGGATTTAAGATATCTAAAGGTCAGGAATAAAAGATGAAGAAAACTAGAAATTTTTTAGAATAAATTCGGTAAGCAGGTGGTAAAGAGCATAATTTCTTTTTTTAAAACATAAAGTGTTGCATGTAAATTATGTATTCGGATCAAATTAAATTAAATTATTCGGATTAAATTAAAATTAATGGAGTTCTGCTAAATTCTCACTATCTCCGACTTCTCTTTATAAATACAAAAATACTTGAGTGTGAAGAAGTTGAAATGATAACTTCAGACTTTATAACTTTATTTCAGATAATTAAATATTGATTTCATTATATACTATAACGAAAACCAAATCACTGAAATAAAGAAAATAATTATATATACACATTTGTTGATAATGTAAATATTTGTTTTATTTATTTCAGTTAATATGGGCGTGAAAAAATAAAAGATTTTTACATTTGAATTTTAAATATTTCTATCTTATTTTATTTTTATACAATTTTTTTTTAAATATCTAAGCTTTTGGCAACCTTTATTAAAAACTCATCGTCTTCATCTTTCAGTAAATTTAGATATTTATTTTCTATGTCATCCACTTTTATATCCTCAAAGAGGTAGTCATCGTCTGGAAGAACAATTGCTTATATCTCATCTATATCAAAGAGGTAGTCATCTATATCAATCCTTTGAGAACATTGAAAGTGTTCATACAAAAACTCATTTCCAAATACATCCATCGTTTCTTATCCAAATGGGAAATATTTCCATTCCATGTGCCAGAACCAGCTTTATTAAACTACTTACGTCCATCGATGGGTTGAATTTCTTTCTTCTTATGCATCTCCGTGCGGTCATGGTTTGCCCGCTTATTTTTAATAACAACAAATTGGCATGAAAACTAGAATTGGTTATTCATTTTGTTCTTTTTTTGTTTTCTTATTGTTTGTATTATAAATTTTATGAGTCTAGATATATATATATAAGTTATGGCCAGACATGACCAGAAGGGGGAGTATTCCCCCGGATATTACCTAGTTAACGTTAACAGCATCCTCGTATCTCCAGTTCCTGGTTCCTTCGCCCTTCTTCCACAACTTAGTCTTTTCTTTCTAAGAAGCTACGTTAAAATAAAACAGTAAGCGATTTTAAACGTTACAATGGTTTTATTACTTCAAAAAAAAATTTTCTGATTGCTTTGGGGGTACAAATCGAAGTAATTCTAAATTATAATTTGCCTGGCTTGTTTACTGCATAAAGCTGGCAGAGCGGCTGCCACAATCCGATGCCGGCAGCAGCGTTTTTGGGGATTTGGCCCAAAGTGTTGCTATGCTCCAGGTGCAGGCGTTGCATTTCCGTCTGGGTGCAGGGGTAGGGGTAGATATAGCTGAGACAGCTAGTGATCGGTCAGTGCTTTTCCATTGTCGCGCTTCTGATAGGAGCTGTTCTGGATATTTGGGCGGGTCCCGCGTTTTAGGGGATCTTCCAATCGATGTACACCGTTGTCATAATGGAGACAGCTATGACTATTTCCACTAAGAAGGATATCAAAATCTCATTCTCCATGCTGAATTCATGGACATTTTCAGCGATATCTCATAACCCGTTATTTTTACCTCGGTTAGCACGGCGGGCATTGCCATAAGGTGTGTTGATGAGTAGCTGCTGTAGTTCCGGTCACCGATTGTGATCGTCAAATTATATGACGTATGAGCCCTCTAATTGGTATTTTTTGGCTGGTGTGGATACCGTTCCATTGAAACTGGTTAAGAAGAGTGTGCCGTCATCGATTAGATCTACTGTTTCCTGGTTGGTCCTCAGATAGTATTCGGCATTCGGCTTGGCCTACTTTCAACAGTCTAGGTATGCAACTGTCCTCCTCCAATTTGAACCAGTCCTTTTCACTGCAGACGGTTGTGTTACCAATGGATACACACTTTCCGAGGAGGGCGTATGTTTCTAGGCGGTCCATCGCCATTGTGTTGTATTTCAAAAATCATTGCTTTCCATCGGATATCGTTGGGTAGATCCTCATCCATCTGTACTTCTTGTCCACTACCTTCTGCATGACAAGATGTATATTAGTGCAGTTCCGTTTGTAAGGATTGTAGGCTTAAAAATTCGACTGCCTCAATGACGTTTTGATAAGGGAGGCTGTCCAACTCCGCCAGTGTCGTGTCGATGTCGTCGAGGTCCAAGAGAATCGTGTTGACCACTCCAGACTTTCCCAGTTGACAGGCCGCTATTATAATTGCTATGTGGAGAACGGTTGTCGTCACGTGGAAGTCCCAATTTCGTTGCGATTCGTGCGGTGAGACAAACACCTTAGTGTTGATTCGAATATGCTAATTGTTGTTCCTTGCCAAGCTGTCCTCCTCTTTCAATATGGCGTTCCAATCCGATTTTTCCGGTGATCCCGC
This sequence comes from Drosophila eugracilis, assembly GCF_018153835.1. Classification (NCBI taxonomy): domain Eukaryota; kingdom Metazoa; phylum Arthropoda; class Insecta; order Diptera; family Drosophilidae; genus Drosophila; species Drosophila eugracilis. Next base: position 24,890 of record NW_024572768.1, on the reverse strand, counting down.
GACCCACTTTCAGGCTGATCCTATCCAGTCGATTGAGCGTTGTCTTCGTGCTGGTGCGCCAACCATGCGCGAGATTCCCTCTGAAGCGTGTTGCAAATAGTGGCAAACCAGTGCGTTGATACGTTGGCCGGTTACCACCATAGCCTCGTTTGTCACCTGGTCGATGAGTTGCTGCATTGAAATCGTTATTGGACCTCCAGACGGTACCTTGTTGTAAGGGGACGACCGGTGCATCATATTTGAAAATATGGAGGGTTACCGCCACGTAGATTGCGGACTCACTTGTAACGTGCTCAGGGGATTACATGCATATGAAATTGTAGATTTTTATAATAAAATATTTTTATGTCTTAACCCTAATGTTTGTGTTGGTGTTTTTTATGTTCTGTTATTACCATTCGTATATTCGTATTACTAAAAAGATTTTGTATGTTTTTTGTATAATTTGGTGTAGTTAAATGTTATTTTGATTAATTGTTCCCATGTTATGAGAGGTTTTTGTTTTTTAAATATTTAACTTAAATTTGGGTTGAATTATTGTGTTTGAATTTGTGTTTGTGGGAGGTTATGAGTCAGTGAAACGTTCGGTACGCACTTTTGTTTAGGTAAATTTCAATATTTTGAGGAGTTATGATATTCTGTTGCCAGTTTTTCCTGTCGAGAAAAGCATAAACTACATTGTTGATCAAAAAATTAATTTCTTCGGTCATCTTCAACCTCCTCTGCCTTGAATCGTTGCTTTTCTTTGGGTTTAATCTGTTTATTGGCGACACACACGGTGTCACCTTGTTCATAGGAAATTGGGTCGCCTCTATTTTTGTTGCGCCCATTATTGGTTAAGATTTGTTTGTGTTCGATTAGGCCTCGAATGTCCTCAAGAGTTTGCTGTTTAAAATTAGATAGCCCCTAGTAGTTTATTCTAGAAGTCCGGTTAAAAAAAATGTCAACGGGTTCTTTATTTGTCACAGTGTGACAGAGTTATTGTATCTGTCTACGACAATTGAGATAAGCTCGCTTGGTTTAAAGGTGGGATATTCGCCTTTTAAGCATCGATATATTTCCATGAAGGTAGAATGGAATCTTTCTACCTGACCGTTTACTTCGATTTTCTGAGTTGGGGCCATCCGTGGAAAATTGTACTTTGCTAGGTTCTGAATAAGGACCTCTTTTGGATTCATATGCGCTCTGCGATGCTCTTTTTCGATGACTTCGCAAACTTGCTCTTCGTCCGTAATATCCTGAACTAAGCGCTGTGTTATGCGGATTTCATTTTCTGAAAGAAACAGGTTTGAAGGAGTTGTAGGTAACCATCCGGAATTTTAATCCCGTTGATTACCGAAGGTTTCAAGTACTTTTGTAGTGAGTTTAAAAGGCTTGAAGAGGTATAGTCGTTAATTGGAATTGAGTGGCACACGTATTCAGCATGTGGTTGCGCAAATGAGTAATCGGACAGGCCTGGATGAAAAATCAGTTGATTTCGGTAGGCGTTAATCGGTGTTTCAACGTGGGGAATTAAATGAGATCTTCTTGAAGAGCGCTATGGATTGTAGCTAAAGAATCTGACTAGGAGGCGGTGTCGGTGCCAGAGCCCAGATGATTAACGTACGTTGTAACCCTTGAAAGAGCATCGGCCACTATATTTGACTTCCTCGGTTTGTATATTAGTTCGCAATTGTATTCCTCAATACGGGACTTCCAACGTTTTAACTTGGCGTCAACATTTCTATTGCCTAGAGCAAATGTTTAAGGCTGGTGATCGGTGTAAATCTTAATGGATTAATTTTTGTAACACCCTCTACCTTTTTCTCGTCTGCTTTGATACCATCTGCAGTTACTACATATCCTAAGAATTTAACATGAGTTGATAGGAAATTAGTTTTTTCTAAGTTGACCTACAGTCGGGCTTTCTCCAGGTTCTTGAAGACAGCGCGAAGGTTTTGTGGCTATCATTGTCCTCACTGAAGACAATTATGTCGTCAATGTACACGTAGCAAATTTTGCCAATATGTTCCCGTAACACATCGTCGATCATTCTTTGAAACACCGCTGGGGCATTTTTCAAACCAAACGGAAGGCAAAGAAATTCGTACTTCCCATTCATTGTAGAGAATGCTGTTTTTGGGGTATCAGACATATAAATCTGATGGAATCCCGAGGTTAAATCGAGAGTAGTGAAATATTTGGCTTTCCCTAGGCTTGCCAAATAGGAGTTTTTCTCCGGTATCGGATAAGTGTATGCAATCGTGACAGCGTTTAAGCGCTTAAAATCGATGACCATGCGGTATTGTTTCTCTCCGTTCGGTTTGGGTTTCTTTGGTACTATCCAGACCGGGGAGTTATAGGGACTGTTAGAGGGTCTTATGATCCCAAAAGTTCTTCTATCTGTCTATCCACTTCACCTGCTTGTGCGAATCTCAGCCCTAACGCTCATGTCTACGGCCTCTCCATGTGAGAGTGGTTCGAAAATTTTGAATATTCGCATATAAAAGCGTTTAAAGCTTTCTTTGCAGACGCAGGATGTTTCCCATGTAATAATAGGTATGCGTTTAAGAATTTTTTAGTAAGAAGGGGAATCTTAATATCGGGTGATACTGTCAAGAGTTCGTTTTTCCTGTCGATCAGGGCTTTTAAAGTTCTTTGGGTGTCGTCTCCTATGATGCCGTCAAATGATGTTAGTCCGGGAAGGGCAAAAAAGGTGAGAGCTGTATCGTTCCCAATCGGCTTAAAAAATTGTCCAGTGATACAATGTGTTATTTTAACATTACCCCCCGCGGACTGAACGACAAACGGTGTTGGTAATGCTATAGAGCCGGAGTTCTTGGGGCTTATAAATTATTGTTAGCGTCGTTGTCTATAAGAAATTGCAGCTTGGCCCCTGTTTTAGTCCCATACGCTATGTATGGTATACTAGAGAGGCGTCGGTCAAAAAATTTTGTTCACCGTCACCAATACACTGTATCTCCTCCAAGGGAGAACGACGTTCTACCCCTTGCATGAGTGTTCCAGCTCCTCCCCGTCTGATAATGGAGTGGATTGGATATGGTAAAGCCTTTGAGCTTTACGGAAGGGATTTAACTTGGAGTTAGCGCTCGGGATTCGTTTGTTACCACCGGCCTCTCCTTGACGCGAGTTAAAATTTGACATATAACTTTGGCCGGATTGGTTTGACTCGTGCTTGATTGCTGCTCTAGCCCCCTGGAATCTTGGAGGGCTCTGCACGCTTCCGCTCGAAGCAAAGTTGTGTCCTGTATTCATTTGTACCCTATGAATTAAATGGTTATTGTTGAACTGATGCGTCTGGGGAAACCTTGGTGCGATAGGTCTATAATTCAGGCGACTTTGGCTAAAGATCTGTCTAAAGAAAGGCGCCCTTGGCGCAGGGTTCCTCGGTTCTATCTTTTGTAATTCTAGGCAAATAGAGCTGCCTCGTGGACGTCCGCAGGCTTACGGATTATCAGTAGCCTAGAAGCGTCGCCGTTTACTCCCCTAATAAAGGCATTAAGAGTTTTGTCCCTTTGACCAGCAAGAAAAGCATCGATTATCTCCGTAGAATAATTCATGCTCCTAATTTTATTCATTATAAGCTAGACATGATTATTAATCCTAAGGTAGAAGTCGTCCAGTTTTTGGCTTCTCTGGGTCATTTGAGCTAGTTTGTATTCTACCATACCAACATCTCGTTTATCGGCAAAGTGTAACGCCAATACCCGTTTGACCTCGGACCAATCGACATCCCGCACGTAATAGGCATTGAGTGCCATGTCAGCGTTGCCCCTAATTTTTGTCTAATCTGAATAAGGACGGTCCTATATAGGGGCTTCTCCCGAACGACCTCGAAATCGTTAACAATGGATTGAGCTCTATTAATCCAAGAGTTGTATTTCTCGAAATCTCCCTCGTTGGTCACAAGCAATCCGGTACGGCCGAAGACTTCTTGAGTTCGTACTCACTACGCGGACGCATTAATGGGAGCGGAATATCCGGTACCGGGTTGCGCCGCTCGAAGCCAGTTTCTAAAACGTTCACCCTATTCCCTATTTCCCTAACCTCTTCTTTCTTGCTCACCATCTGAGTGGTTAGGGCCGTAATGGTAGCATCAAGACGGTTCAAAACTTCTTTAATTTCCTCCATTCTTAAAGTTAAATTTCCTAAGGAGTTTTTAACTTTATTTAATTCTGGGTCGAAGCAGGGAATTTAGCACTAGTTTTCTATTTTTTATGTATATAATGTTCTCAGTATTTGTATCCTTTTTTTTGGTTCGTGGTTTCAATGTTTTAGTGTTTCAATGCTTTAATGTTTCAATGTCTTCCGTTTTCTCTCTTACAGGATTATTATTCTGAAATTAGATTAGAATACGTGGTTTACTTATTGTTCATAAAAAAATGTTGGTTACTTTCCCTTGAGCGTTGTCCAATTTTTAATATAACACGAGTTTTATCTTTTTCATTTCTGTGTAATTGTGTATATCGGCGCGGTGGTCCGTATTTATCCGTTTTGGCATTGGGCCTACTGTTGCCATACAATCCCCTGGACAGCTTTTTTTGATTGCATTCTACATCCGTTAGCCTTTCCAGCAGATTGCCACTTACACGACACATTTTTTATAATTGGAAAGAATTGTTTATCTTCAACATAAGTTTATACTTTTTGCCGCTCGCAAATTAATTGCTGCAGCCGTTATCTGTGTTTATTTAATTAAAATTGCAATTTTTACGCTCGCTAATAAGCTATCCAATGGTGTGGACTTATCGCCGCAGTGGACTTTTGCTTCTTTTGCCCGCAAATATGCCGCGTCACATGTTACGTGGACAGATCGCCGTGGCAGGTACTAAGTTATTCACAATTTTTTTGCGCCCGTGTAGAATGCCAGCTGTAAACGGCAGCATCCTCACCGCAGCAGGTAATTGTGATTCACTACAAATTACATTCTTTACACGCACACACACAACGCTTTATTTTTTTTAAATATTTTATTCTTTAATTATTCACAAAGATTTCACTTTTTTTTGGGGGGGTTACTTGGGTCCCACTTTTGAGAGAAAGTGGATTCTGTTCGAGGGAGTATTTCCCCGGATATTACCTAGTTAACTTTAACAGCATCCTCGTATCTTTATTTCCCGGTTCCTTCGCCCTTCTTCCACAACTTAGTCTTTTCTTTCTAAGAAGCTACGTTAAAATAAAACAGTAAACGATTTTAAACGTTACAATGGTTTTATTACTTCAAAAAAAAATTGTCTGATTGCTTTGGGGGTACAAATCGAAGTAATTCTAAATTATAATTTGCCTGGCTTGTTTACTGCATAAAGCTGGCAGAGCGGCTGCCACAATCCGATGCCGGCAGCAGCGTTTTTGGGGATTTGGCCCAAAGTGTTGCCATGCTCCAGGTGCAGGCGTTGCATTTCCGTCTGTGGGCAGGGGTAGGGGAAGCTATAGCTGAGACAGCTAGCGATCGGTCAGTGTTCTGGATATTTGGGCCAACGTGTTGCTAACATCCAGGTGCTAGCTCTGTATTTTCGGTTGGCCGCGGCGATGGGAAAGGGTAGCGGCAGCTTTTGCTGAGGCAGCTAGCGGACGGTCAGTGCTCTTCTTTTGTCGCACTACTGCCGTTGCAATTCTGCTGTTGACGTTCGTTCGCTGCGCTGTCGCTCTGACGTCGCTGAAGTTTGGTGTCTGCACTACCGCTGCTGTGTCTCTGCTGGTAGTCTGGTTGTCGGAGTGGGGTGATGAGGGAAGTCGCGGTGTCTGGTATCCGGGTCGAGAGGCGGTGAAGGGAAGGGGGCGCTTGGCCGGTGTTAACTTATATATAATATTTAATACACTTCACTGCAATTTTACTTGATTGTTTCTTTTCAAGTTTTTTAGTTAGCAACAATGTTGCACCAATAACAATTTTTAAAGACCTAATTAAATTCTCCGATTTTTTATACAATTTTAAAGTGGTAGTTCACAATTTTTAGATTTTTGAGAGGAACAGATAGATCCCTAGATAGTTTGAGATGGATCGAAAACAAATAGAATTTCAGTTTTAAAAATGAAGTCCTTTGGTTAGAATATATCAGAAATTTATTTTATTTATGAAAAGCTACCAAATAATTTAAAATTATTAGGTAGCGGTGATGTTGAGAAATGGCAACGGGGGCCTTCCGCTCGTTTTTTTACAATAATTACATGAGTACTATTTTATATAAACATTTTGGTTAAATAAGAATTATCTTAAATGAGTTGATATATGTTGGTATTTTTTAGAAATAGTATTATTTTTAATATGTTTGTGGATTGGTGTTTTTAAATATTAATTGTCTTTGGCAGTTTAGTGACTTGCAGTTAGTCAGTAAATGATTAATTGATAAGGCATCGTTGGTATCATTGCAGAACGGACAGGTCCTGGTTTCAGTTGGGTCTATATAGTGTGTATGTGTAATTTTTGTGTGTCAAAGCCTGAGTCTTGTTATTATTATCTGGTCAATACGTGTGAGGGATGAGTGAATGTTTTTGCTAATTTGGTGGCAGTGCATGGTGGGGATGATTAATTGCTTGGTACCACCGTGAAGTTTTGGATATGTTTATTTGCATTTTCGAAAGATATGCATTTTTAATATATTTTAATAATATAATATGTCCTGTGTGCTTAAGTTTTCGATGGTTGTAAGTGGTTGTCTTGTAGCGTTTTTTGCTAAGGCGTCTGCAAGTTCGTTTCCACGTATTCCTACGTGACCGGGGATCCAAAGTATTTTAAATTTGTTATTGTATTTTTGTAGAAGAGTACGGGCCTTTGAGATATAGTGTTCGCTGTTGTTAGTGTTTTTTATTGCGTTGATGGCAGTGAGTGAGTCTGAGCATATGCAAAATTTGCCTCTTTTAGTTTTATGTATTTGCAGTGCTTTTACTATTGCAAGTAGCTCTGCGGAGAACACTGAAGAGTAGTGTGGTAGGTGATAAAGTTTGATGCATTCAGTTTCGCTTGTGATTGGCAGGCTAGTGATGCCGTTTGCTTGAGATCCGTCGGTGTAAATGTATGAGTATTTGTGTCGTCTTTTGTCTTAATTTCTGTAAATTGTAAATTTTACTTTGCGCAAAATTGTGTGCGGCCAGTAGCCGTAGATTGGAAGACCGTAGTCTACTTTTGAGACGATGGTTGCTTTTGTTACGTTTAGGAGTGAAGATGTGGTGCAGTTAAACTTTGCGCTTGAGAGACGTTTAACGTTTTCAGCAAGCATAGAGGTGTTTGCATTTTGTGGCAGATAACATCGCTTCGGAGTATTCTGTCCAGTCTGTAATAGTGGATATTATCGGATTTAGGTTTATAATTAGGTTTTTTTTGTTATTTTGTTTTAGGATGATGTTGAAGACATCTGCGTATGCGCTTAGGCGGATGTTCGAGTGAAGTGTGAGCTTTTCTGTTAGTGAGTTATATGCAATCACAAAAAGGACCAAGGTGAGTGGGGAGCCTTGAGAAATGCCATCTTGCATTGGTTGAAAGGAGGAGATGCCAGAGTCACTGTGCATTAGTAGTTTTCTATTTGTCATGCAGTTTCGTACGTAGTTAATAATTTTTGGGCCAGTTTTCCAGGTTACAAGTAAGTCAAGTATAGAGTGGATGCCAATTCTATTGAAAGCCTTTGCGAAGTCTAGGGATTTGATAGATGCGTGGTTTCTACTTGAGAGAGCTCGTGCTAAAAGGTGGTCTATGAGTAGTGGACTGACTATAGCCGATTTCCCCTTTCTGAAGGGGAAAGCCAGTTTGACTGCTATGGATTAGTTTGTCGTTTATTACAAACCACCACAGCCGTTTTGCTATTATTTTCTCAAGTAGTTTTGCTAGGCATGAGTTTAGTGAGATCGGACGGTATGAGTTAAGCAAGGTTTTGTCTGTGTTATTTTTTTATGTTTGTGGAATGTAGTTGTTTAGTATGGCGTTTTGGAAGTTAATAATTCTGTTTTTTGTTGTTTTATCCAGGTTTTTTATGATTGTGTTGTTGATTCTGTCAAGTCCTGGTCTGTTTCCTTTTAATGTGGTTAATGCTGCTGAATATTGTAGCTATAGGTTTTTCTATTTCGGAATATGTGAGAAATGAATAGTATTGCTGAGTGACGTTTGTTTGTGATTAATAAATGTGCTTGAAAATTGCTGTCGAAGGAGGTTTCTAAGAAATTTTGGAAGAAGAGCTAAGCAATTTGTACTTTGAATTTGTGTTTTGTTTTGTGTATGGGTTGAATATACAGTGTATGTGTTTTTGAGGGTTAATGCCACAGAAGCGTCGGGTGTTGTTCCAGATCGTTTTGGATTAGGTGTCCGGTGAGATTAGGGATGTGAATTTGTCAATGCTTACTTTTTTAGTTTGTTAGTGTGTTAGTTTAAATAGGGCATTTGCCCTTTTATACTGTACAATGTTTTTTGTAGATATGTCTCTTTTAACCACGTTCCAATTTTTCATTTTATCGACTCGTAGTTTTTTGATATTGTTCTTCCACCATGGTACATTATGAGGCTTACCCGTTGGGTGTGTTTGTGGCATTGCCTTGTGAGCGCTCGAAAAGATAATTTTTTTTATTGCTGCAGCTTCTATGCTTATGGTCGTTGCTCAGAAAAGATTTCTGTTAGCTTGGCAAAATTATGCCAGTTTGCCTTATCTATAATGAAAGTGGGTTTGCGTGTGGTTGATTGTAGGTTACCAGTATTTGATGTGAAGAGGTTAATTATGATGGGGAAGTGATCGCTGTTGGTTAAGATGTCGTCGTAAGATGTAGGTGGTTTTCTTTGGCGTGTTTCTTGCGCTTTTTTATTATGATTGCTGAGTGTTGATGTTGTTGTTTTGCTTGGTGTTATAGTGTTGGTTAGGTTTTTTGATACAATTGAGGAGAAACTTATTGGAAGTGGATGGTTATGGCGAGTATGGTATATTGTAAGTGCTGTTTTGTGATCGACTTTTTCTGTAATTTTAATGTTTGTTAGTTCTTGTTGTTTTTTGACAGTTGCAGTCTAGTGGGCCGTGTTTGGAGTCGGTATCGGGGATGTTTATGCAGCTTATTCCGCTTTTTACATGGTGTCACGTCTCATTTATCTCTGTATGAATTTTATCAGAGCAGTTCCTACAAAGTTCATTAGGGTTCTTACAGGTTGGGGTTTGGTGTCCAAAGCGTAAGCATCTCATGCACATTAAGGCATCGAGATATAATGTTAAGGTATTCTGGGAGGGTAAGCGAAGCAAATGTAATTATGATTAGACCAGTTTCAGTCGTGGATTGATCGTTATTTTTTATATTTTGGTACTTTGGTGACTTTTTGTGGTTTTAGTTCGTCTAAGATCTCTGCTTCGCTTATGTTGCGAAGTTGGTTGCAATATATTACTCCTTTAGAGAAATTTAGGGTTTTGTGCTCAGAGACAGTTACTTCAATGTTTGCAATTTTATTTAATTTATGTAATTTGTTGTTTTTAAAGTCAATCGTTTTTCGAAGTATGAAAGGGCTAAGATTTTTAAGTGATTTGGTGTCTGGTCGGTTAATGATAAGAAAGGAAAGCAGGTGGTAAAGAGCATCATTTTATTGTAAAACTTAAAGTTTTGGATGTACACTATGTATTCGAATCAAATTAAATTGTTTCTCAAACAGTTTTATGGAGTTCTATTAAATTCCCAATATCTGCGACTTCTCTTTATAAATACAAAACCACTTGACTGTGAAGAAGTTAAAATGAAAACGTCTATCCATGGTTAATACCGAGAAACAAGTATCTGGAGTAAGGATTCAGCTACGGAAGGAATCGACACTTGTGGATGACATAAGAAAAAAACCAAAGGGAGGCAGCAAAAAAGAAAAAGAAGAAAATAAAAAATATAAAAAGTACTTTAGACTATATAACCTTATAACAGATTGATGAGTCAGGAAATAAAACCTCAGATAACTGCTTTCAGACAAATAATTAAAAATTTCTTCATATATTGAAAACTATAAACAGGACACAAAATCAAAAACACTGAAATAAAGAAATACTAAAATAAACACATTTTTTGTTACGGTAAATAATTGTTTTATTTATTTCAGTTAATATGGGAGAAAAATATAATATTATATTATTATTATAATTGAATTTAAAAATTATTTTATTTTATTTTATTTGTATAAAATTTGTATTTAAATTTCTAAGTTATTGGCAACATTTATTAAAAACTTCATCTTTCGGTAAATGTAGATACTGATTTTCTTAGTCATCCTCTTTTACATCGTCAAAGAGGTAGTCGTCGTCTGGAAAAACAATGTCTTCCGGGTCATCTATATCAAACCTTTCAACACATTGAAAGTGGTCATTTAAAAACTCATTTTCAAAGACATCCATCGTTTCTTCTCCAAATGGAAAATCTTCTCATTTGAGTGATTCCAACTCCTGTGGAATCGCTGGCATTGATGATGAATAGGGGGCGAATACTTCCCTCAGATTCCGGTCTATGGTGTCTTCTTCGTCTAGAGCCATTATACGGTTTGGCTCCGAGTCTTCAATGACCACCACATCGGAGTCTTTGTCTCCGATTTCTACATCCGTCAATAGTTCCAAAGCTTGACCGAATCGATATATTCCACGGATATTACGCTCATGGTGATTTGTACGATTTGGTGCTCCTAACAAATTGATGCTGAACAATTTGACTGCTCTCCTTTTTATACTTAAAGGGCATACAGGCATGTTTTTTACTTATGATTCGGTTGCTTGGTTCAGAGCTATTTATTGCAGCGGTGCCAAGTTTTCTGACTATCCAAGTACTGAGCCAGTTTCTGCAGCTTGTCTCCAATTTTTGGTACTTTGAGATCACGTTCGATGTCTTTGTATTGTTAAAACCCGGAGCTCCAGATATCTCCGGAAGTGTTTTCGATTTCAGAGCCCGGATATCATTGAGGTTAGATTTTGCCGCAATCCCATTAACCTGAAGTCCGATGAAAAGACTTGGCACCAATATTGGCTTGTATATTCTCACCTTACAGCTAAGTGTAAGCTTGTTGTGTGGTGTGAGAAGCCTAGCCATCAAATATCTTAGAAACATTTTCTCAGAAACAATTGCACGTTACACTTCTTGTATCCCTTTTCTCCTTCAAATAATTGAGTAGCTACATGTTTACCCAATAGATGTACGCATATGAATGGACATTTTTATTACTGTGAGATATGTGAGTGTTAAGAAACAAAGACTGGAATGCAAACTATTTAGTTTGAGTTCTTTGGATTGAAGTACTGAAATCTAAAAAATCTGAAATTTGAATAAACAACTTGAAACATCGACTTACACTTTACTATACACTTGACAATTTTATTATAGCGCGTCCTTGAACGCATATCGGCTCTCCATATCATGAAAATTATCCGACCCTCTTCACACACATCTGGGGTTCCCACTAAGCCATTAACACGCACACCCGAACTCACTATATAAAAATTGTCAGTGTGTTTTGAGAAAATTCAACCCCTTAAGTCGTTCCCAATCCTCCCAATTAGGGTCAGGAATACATTTCAATATTCTCAAATAACGGATAGGGAGGTCGGAAAACTAATATTGACACAAATGTCACATTTTTTACTTCCTTGAACGAGTGCACTAATTTTAAAAACTATAATACATGGGTTTATGACTTCTGTGCCAGAATCCATACTAAAAGGACCTGCGGGTGGTGAGGTGAAACCCTAATCACAGGACACGACAGATAATGGGTTTCGGGTAAGCCCATAAATCTGTGCCAGAACCAGCTTTTTCAAACTACTTTCTTAAGTCCGAGCTTAGGTCGCTAACATGAAATTCTCATATTCTTATCTCTAAGAAGGCCAACGTAATGGTCATCTGTTCCCTTAGCTGGGAAACCGTTTTCAAGTGCAAGCGTGGAATTTCCGCTGCAAGATATACGAGGTGTGTTCAAAAAGTAAGGTGACTTTTCAAATTTCGCGGGCAACATATTTTCGATTATCGATTTTTTTGTTTTGTTATATTGGTACACTCTTCCCTAACATCTGTACCAAGTTTCAATGGAACATCCTCTTTTGTTTGGTTGTGAGAGGCGTAAAGTTACAAGTTATTTTGCGAGCTCGGCGATTTTTTGCTATCGAAAAATATGGATCAAAGGATTTGCATCAAATTTTGTGTAAAAAATAAAATTAAGTGCTCTGAAACACTTGAAATGTTGACAGTGGCATACGGTGAAACTGTTCTGAGTAAAAAAAATGTGTACAAGTGGTACAAACTCTTCCAAGATGGCCGGGAAGATGCCAATGACCAGCCTCGCTCTGGACGCCCAAGCACGTCAACAACTGATGAAAACGTTCAAGCAGTGACGAAAATTGTTTTGGAAAATCGTCGAATCACTATCAGAGAAGTTGCTGAAGATGTCGGTATATCGCTTGGCTCGTGCCATGAAATTTTTTCAAACGTTTTGGGTATGAGTCGTGTGTCAGCGAAGTTTGTTCCGAAATTGCTGAATTTTGACCAAAAGAACCGTCGCATGAGCATCGCTCAAGAGCTGTTGAATGACGTCAACGACGACCCAGATTTACTCAAAAAGGGTCATAACTGGTGACGAATCATGGGTATATGGTTATGATATCGAAACCAAAGCCCAATCGTCCCAATGGAAGAGCCCAGGCGAGCCAAGACCGAAAAAAGCACGCCAAGTTCGATCAAATGTCAAAGTTTTGATCACTGTTTTCTTCGATTACCATGGCGTGGTGCATCAGGAGTTCTTACCATATGGTCGTACGGTCAATAAACAGTATTATCTGGAAGTTATGCGCCGTTTGCGAGAAGCAATACGAAAGAAACGTCCAGAATTGTGGAAAAACAATTCATGGCTTTTGCATCACGATAATGCCCCTGCTCACTCATCTTTGCTTGTGAGAGATTTTTTGGCCAAAAACAACACCACAATAATGCCTCAGCCACCATATTCACCGGATTTGGCCCCATGAGACTTTTTCTTGTTCCCAAAACTGAAGAGACCTATGAAAGGACGGAGATTTGCAACGATTGAAGAGATAAAGACTGCATCGCTGCAAGAGCTCAAGGCTATACCGAAAAGTGCTTATGGGAAGTGCTTTGAGGATTGGAAAAACCGTTGGCATAAGTGTATTGTATCTGAGGGGGATTACTTTAAAGGGGACAACATAAATATTGATAAATAAATTAATAGTTTTTCTTGAAAATACAAAGTCATCTTACTTGTTGAACACACCTCGTACATAGTTGGTGTAGACACATTCTTCTCAGTACAGTGCTGCAGCGGTTTGATGCTTACGTTGAATTCTTATATATATATACGTGTTCAAGTGTGAATATTCTGCCAAGCGCCAGCAAGATTAGGCGCACGTTTTACATCTACGTCCCAAACATTATTTATAATGGATTTAACTTTATTATATGTAAATTCTTTATTTTTTATTTTCTGAATGGCTTTTAGTACATGTATTTCTTCTTAAAAATAACGGTATAGTGGACTATATTTTGTAGCGGCGACTGAAGAGTCATTTCCCAATAAAATAAATAAAGAACTAAAATTATTATATAGGCTTTATATTTTGTTTTTTTTTTGGTAATCGATAGCTAAAGGGAAGCTTTTACTTCGGGAGTTGCCCAATGGCTAAGGCGCAGAATCAGCCGCAGCAGGGGGTTGCCCAATGGCTAAGACGCAGAATCAGCTGCAGCAGGGAGTTGCCCAATGGCTAAGACGCAGAATCAGCTGCAGCAGGGAGGCTTAGGAAAGCTGCAATATCAGCTGTTTTATATTTCCGGTAACCTATATAGAATGTAGGTTGATCCATTCTCGATCTTTTCTGTCGCAATCCTCACGAAGTGCCGACGCAAGCTAATATCACTCTCCGCGAGTTTAAATTTTCACCAGCGCAAGATCCCGCAAGTGCAAAGTGGTTTTATTTTTATCCCAAATACCACATTTGCGCCAGTGAAAAGGGCAGCCTAAGCCTATGTCTATGGGTTTTTTTTGGTTCGTCGCGGCTTTATAAAAGCGCGACCTCGTCGCTGTCGTATTATAATTTGTCAGGTGAATATAGAAAAAATATGTTTTTTAATACCTCCAGGGTACTTATTGTGGCCGTTCTTAAAGATTCTTTGCGGTCCACATCAAAGCACCCCGGGAGCCCTCCTGGTGGAGGCTCCCAGATTAGAAGCGGCTAAACCCCATCCGGTTATTCCGTACTCCGACATCATCATCATCATCATCATCATCATCATCATTATCATCGTCATCATCATTTTCTTCATCCTAAATCATTGATTGAGGTTAGGGATGGTATAAGAGAATTTTCGGAGACCCAACGCTGCCCAAGACCCGTTGAGCGAAAGGGCGTTGACACCCACCAGCTATGGAATATTGAGCAAAGGGGAATTATCAAAAAAAACTGCTAGCCCAGCAGACCAGCCCCAACCTCATGGCGTTCATTTTTTTTTCACCATTTCATCCCCCAAATCAAGAGCGTTATTAACATGTTTGAATTTTATATTTTTTTTTATTCAATAGTTTTAATTTTTAGTTTAAATTTAAATTAATTACAGGCTTTTAGTGAAGTGAAGAGAAACGAATTCGAAGAATATGAAGACTATTCATTTTTTTTTGTAAGTTTTCGCGAAACAAAAATGATCATCAGGTTATTTTAAATCGTTTATTTTAATTCTCGTGCGGAAATTAGTTTGTTTTAAAATTCTATGGTGTACCAAAAAACCCACTAACTCATTTACAGCAACCCAAAGCAGAGATCGATCTTTCGCCGATGGACTTACAGTGAGTGATTTATTTACCTTTTACACCTGCACTGAGAAAAACTTCTCGAGTCGCACTGAATTTTTGAATTAAAAAAAAAAAAAAAATGTAATTCAGTCATCCACACGAAAAAAAATAACAAGAGCACGAATTTCATTTAAATGATTTAATTTAATTTAATTAAAGTGGTGACTAACGGATACTCTATCCTTATGAATTTTAAATTTTTATCATATTTTTAATACCCTCATTTAAAATTTATTATCACCTTCATATTGATATTTACTTTTACCAAATTTTATTATATTATATATATATACCCATATTTCTTGGAACATTTACGTATTAATTTTTATTTTTATAAATTTTACATAAGTTTCCCTCTCATTTAATTAGGATATTTTATTTTTATGCAAGCAAACATTTAGGAATAATGCAAAACATTTCATTAGTCATAGCCAAATTTTTTGTTAGTTTTATTCTGAATTAAATCTTATAATGAATTGAAATATCTTCTGTTTGAACTGAGCTGATGACTCCACGGTTGTAGGGTGTTCTAAGGGGTCACTAAAGCATTGCTTTATCGGACTGTGGCCAAAGGTAGGGTGGGCAGTACGCGAGCCTATTTACATCTGTGGCATCGCAAACTTTCTACTTCTCTCCTCTCTCTTTCTTTCTAAATCTATCTTTTCCGCGTCGAATTAATTCTTCCGTTCTCCCGGTTTAGTATCTAGCTATCTATCTTGTCACCAGCACGCTCAATTCTGGACTTTATTTGATATTAAAATGTGACCGTGTTAGGATTTGTATGAAGCAAGACGTCCATCCCCAAAGCCGACGAGCTAGAGCCGGACTCTATAGCGTGCCCTCGCAAATACAAATCCTTTCGGAAAAGCGCAGAAGACCGTTACACGCTACAGTTATAATTAATTAATTTTTAAATAAAGAAAGGTGGCGTCCAACGTGGGCCCTTAGTGGAACTGTTCCTTTTTTTTTTCTCATTAAGACTCCAGGATAAATTAATTCGATTTTTCAACCTTCTTTCTCTTTGGATATTAAATTTCTTTTGGAAAGCAGTTAAATGATTATTAGTGTTCATTACTGACCAAGATTTAAGAAACAAACGAGAAATTTTCCTAAAGTTGGCAGAAAGGTCCACAAAGGGTGCCTGAGGAAAACAGAAAACGCGAGCTTAGGTCGAGTTCTGGCCCGGGCTAAGACACAGTGTCACCAATCTACCAACCTCTATCATTCTAAAAGCGAAATGAATTTCACCGTACGGAATATGGTGGTACTACTCCAGAGTAATGCCCCATCCAGAAGTTCATTAGCGTAGAATCCTTTTGGATTACTTGAGGCGTCCGTTATGGTCTTATGGAATACACATGAATCTGTCGGAAACAGGTCGATGGCCAAGACCAAACTGGAAGCTGAGAGAAGTAATCTTTCTAGTAGTTGAAAGAAACCGAGTAAAGTCATTAACTATCTACTTTTATTTTCCTGAGAAGTCGGGAAAAAAAAAACAAATACCCTACAACACGTGCGTCATCAATCATCAGTTCAAACACTCTTTTGTTTAGATTTTCTTTTCTTTTGTTGGTTTAGTTGCTGAAGGCAACGTATCTTTGAGTAAAATATTTGGTTTGTTAGCAACAAGCTTAGCAGCTAGATTTTGATAATTCCATTTTTTTATTTCGGTTGTTGATATATTAGTTGTGGGAAAGTTACGATTTTTGGGAAGATGGGGATAGACCGGTCTCCAGATAAAGGAGCTGCAAACAGCTCCAATTCCTGTTGTCCGATTTGTAACGCCGAGGTAAACGCTGCCGAGGTCTACGTAACGGCATGCCAGCATGAGTTTCACCGGAAGTGCATAGAAGTTCACTGGAAAAAGAGATTACAATGTCCGGTTTGCAGACCCAAAGGACTTAAGGTAACGGATGACCCGGAAAGACGAACTCGAAGTCAATCCAGGAATCAGCCCACCCCCGATAACGTCGGGAGACAAACGACAGACGACATAGCTACCACTTCAGGGTCTATTCCCATTTGCAGCAATTAAAGCATAATTTCGGTGAATGCCATAACGCTACTAGCTATGGAGCAGAGATTGTTGGAGTCACTGTAAGGAAAGATGGTTGAGTTGATCCAAAACTCAGTAGCTGATGTTTTGACTAGGACATTGGCAGCTCAGAATCACAGCTCGGGAATGAGTCACCCGTCTTTACCTCCATCAGAAGAAAGTCTGCAAGGCAGGATAGACCCAGAAAATACCAGGGTACCTGTGAGAGAAAGCACATTAAGTCCGCGGTCCCAAAACTCTCAGGGAAGCAACACGTCAGACTTGTTGAACCGCCCTGATAAGGTAGTGCATATCCTCAACGGGTGGAAAATTAAGTATTCCGGAAAAGGAGTGTCTGTGTACAACTTCATATATAGAGTGGAAGCACTGACTACGGAGACTTTAGGAAATAACTATACGGTACTTTGCAGAAATGCAAGCGTCCTTTTTGAGGGTAAGGCCAATTAATTTTATTGGCGATATCATAAAGCCCATGGCGAAGTCCAATGGGACAGCTTCTGTTCAGCTTTGCGGCTTCAGTTTCGTCAGGTTAGGGATGACGGCGACACTGAAGAGATTATAAGAAATACCAAACAAAAACTGAACGAATCGTTTGATTCATTTTACGACATCGTGTCGAGTCTGGTCAATCAGTTGGATCACCCGTGGACACAGCAGAAGCTAGTGAGAGTTATCAAGAATAACCTTCGTCCCGAGATAAGGCATGAGATTTTAAATCTCGATATCCAAACAGTCAGCGAGTTAAGGGGAATTTGTCGCAGACGTGAAGCGTTTATGGCTGAGGTAAAGAGATCTCAAGGATACTCTCGAAGCACGCCTTTTAAACGCGATATCTCTGAGTTTAGTGAAGGTTACGATGGTCCGGAAACAGAGCAATCCGATGATGAAGCAGGCATAGAAGCTTTCTCCCTTTTGTGCTGGAATTGCCGCAAGGAAGGTCATAGATATCAGGATTGTATATCGGATAGGAGAATTTTTTATTACGGTTGTGGAGCACCGAATACTTACAAACCAAACTGTGGTAAGTGTTCAAAAAACTTCCAAGCCGGCACGTCGAAGTCGCAGTTCAGACCGAAAACTCCGAGTGCCGTACGAAGTCAGGCCACAATGACCGAGAAATAGAAGAGGTAGAGTTGACAACCTCAACTTCTTCCATCGACAAACAGTGCACTGATGCAGGTCCTTTGCTTCACAGCAAAATACCGAGGTTACAGGAGGGGAATATTTCAGGATTTTATTACAACCCAAACTTTAAAATGCGGCGATCCCGAAGCTCAAGGCGGGTAAATCAGTTTTGGTGGCGGGTAAAGGAGGTTAAACAGGGCCTTCAGTACATTAATTCCTTGCCAGCAGGATCAAGCGATCCGCGACCTTTTGTACCAGTCAAGTTTCTGAATCGTACTGTCTATGGATTATTAAATTCAGGAGCTTCAATTAGTTGTATTGGTGGTAATTTAGAGGAGGAGTTAAAAACTAGTATTAAATATAAAGTATTAGCATGTAGTGCCTCAACGGCTGATGGAAGAGCGCAGCAGATAATAGGATATTATAAAGTTGAAGTAGAATACGGTGAAGTTAAAAAGTTAATGAAAATATATATAGTACCCTCTATAAAACAAGACTTATATTTAGGGAATGATTTTTGGAAACTCTACGATTTATTACCCCGGAAGTTAATTATATCTGAACTAGGATCAACAGAAGTAAACCCAAAGCTTAACGTTGATCAGCATATTTTGTCTGAAGTGGATAAGGCCAAGTTGATGAACGTCATCAATTGTTTTCCGTCGTTCGTGCAAGACGGACTGGGTAGGACGATTTTAATAACTCATACCATCGAGGTGGGTAAGGCGAAACCCATCAAGCAAAGACACTTTCCAGTTTCACCCGCGGTGTAAAAGGCCATGTACTCTGAAATTGATAGAATGTTAGAGTTAGGTGTTATAGAAGAGTCGGAAAGCTCTTGGTCACCCCCTATCGTTATGGTTACTAAACCAGGAAAAGTTCGAATTTGTCTTGACTGCAGAAAAGTCAACAGTTTTACAGAAAAGGATGCATATCCTCTTCCTCAGATTAGTGGTATTTTAAGTCGATTGCCGAACCCGGAATATATATCGAGCCTCGATTTAAAGGACGCGTATTGGCAGGTGCCTTTAGATGTCGCTTCTCGGGACAAAACAGCGTTCACGGTACCGGGAAGACCTCTCTATCAATTTAAAGTAATGCCATTCGGGCTTTGTAATGCTACAAGCACAATGTCTCGACTTATGGATAAGGTAGTACCAGCACACCTAAGGAACGAAGTGTTCGTCTATCTCGACGATTTGTTGATAGTTTCTTCAAGCTTTGACAGGCATCTTGAAGTCCTGATGGAAATAGCTTTGCAAATTAGACGGGCCGGGTTAACTATTAACATCGGGAAAAGTCATTTTTGCATGCACCGGGTACGATATTTGGGGCATATCATTGGAGACGGTGGTATACGTACAGACCCCGAAAAGGTGGCAGCAATCACTAATTTTCCTGTTCCAAAGAGTTTGCGAAATTTAAGGAGCTTTATGGGATTATGTGGGTGGTATCGCAAATTTGTGCCAAATTTTGCGACTCTTGCCGCTCCGTTAACTGACTTAATGACAACCAAACGTAAGTTCAGTTTGACCGACGAAACGCTAAAAGCCTTCGAGAATTTAAAACGATCATTATCCGAAGAGCCCGTTTTGTGTAGCCCCGATTTCGGAAAACCGTTCGAGATACACTGTGACGCCAGTAAGACAGGGGTAGGAGCAGTGTTAGTACAAGTATCTGAGGAAGGGGGCGAGCGACCTATTTGCTTCATTTCAAAGAAGTTGAATAAGGCGCAACAAAATTATACAGTAACAGAACAAGAATGTTTGGCTGCAATAGTGGCACTAAAGAATTTTAGGGCCTATGTCGAAGGTCAGAACTTTAAAATTATCACAGATCATGCCTCATTAAAATGGCTGATGTCCAATCAGGATTTGAGTACACGATTGGCTCGATGGGCGTTATCATTGCAAAGGTACAAATTCAAGATCGAACATCGCAAAGGATCCCTCAATCTGGTTCCCGACGTGTTGTCTCGGGTTAATGAAGAAGTGATAGCCGCGGTGGACTTGCGAGACGGACTACTTTTAGATTTGAGCTCGGAGCATTTTAAATCGGAGGAATACACCGATTTAGTGAATAAAGTGAAAGCGAACGAAACTAATTTTCCTGTCCTTAAGACTGAGGAAGGTTTCGTTTATCGTAAGGCCGAACACCTAACAGGAGATCGCATGCACGACGAATTCGCGTGGAAACTTTGGGTTCCAAAGGAGTTAGTTCCAGAAATACTAGCGAAAGCACACGATAATCCCTTGTCGTCTCATGGGGGCATCCATAAGACCATCGAAAGAGTTAGGCGTTACTATTTTTGGCCTGGGCTAGTGCCTGATGTAAAGGCTTATGTGAATGCTTGCGAGGTATGCAGGACCACGAAGCCATCAAATTGCGTTTTACGACCGCCCTTAGGGAAAACTCCAGAAAGCCATCGATTTTTCCAACGGTTATTTATGGATTTTCTCGGACCTTATCCTAGATCGAGAAGCGGTCATGTGGGTATTTTTATTGTCTTGGACCATTTTTCCAAATACGTTTTTCTGAAACCTATTAGGAAAATTTACACAAGTACTGTGGTTAAATATTTGGAAGAAGAATTATTCTTAACGTATGGAGTGCCAGAAACCGTAGTGTCCGACAATGGCTCTCAGTTCCGTTCTCATGCGTTTGGCAAATTAATGGAACAGTATCGCGTAACTCACACCGCGGTACATTCTCCCCAAGCCAACGCTTCCGAACGCGTAAATCGATCGGTGATATAGGCAATAAGAGCATACGTACGGCTTTATCAGAGGGATTGGGACGAAAATTTAAGTAAAATATGCTGTTCGTTGAGATCAGCAATGCATTCAAGTCTAGGGACTTCGCCCTACTATATGGTGTTCGGGCAACACATGATCACTTCCGGGACCACGTATTCTTTGTTGAGAAAGTTAAACTTATTAGACGATCGAGCGCTGAAGTTAGACCATCAGGATTCTTTGGAAGTTGCACGAGATAATGCGTGTCGGCTAATGCAGAGAAAGCACGACGAAAACGAGAAGAGTAACAATTTGCGGTCTCGAAATGTGACTTTTAAGGAAGGGCAAGAAGTGTATCGGAGAAATTTTAGGCAGAGCTGTTTCCAGTCTGGCTACAACGCTAAATTTGGACAGTCCTTTGTTAAATGCAGGGTTCGAAAGAAGCTAGGAAGCGTGTATTACGTGCTAGAGGATTTGCAAGGGAAATTAATAGGTACTTATCACGCGAAGGACTTAAAACAATAGCGCCTCTTCAGTCGGAATCAGTCTAGGGTACCAGGAATAGAATACCCTAGCCTGAATGTTTCGGGGGGGCTTTGTAGCGGCGACTGAAGAGTCATTTCCCAATAAAATAAATAAATAAATAAAGCTAAAGGGAAGCTTTTACTTCGGGAGTTGCCCAATGGCTAAGGCGCAGAATCAGCCGCAGCAGGGGGTTGCCCAATGGCTAAGACGCAGAATCAGCTGCAGCAGGGAGGCTTAGGAAAGCTGCAATATCAGCTGTTTTATATTTCCGGTAACCTATATAGAATGTAGGTTGATCCATTCTCAAACTTTTCTGTCGCAACCCTCACGAAGTGCCGACGCAAGCTAATATCACTCTCCGCGAGTTTAAATTTTCACCAGCGCAAGATCCCGCAAGTGCAAAGTGGTTTTATTTTTATCCCAAATACCACATTTGCGCCAGTGAAAAGGGCAGCCTAAGCCTATGTCTATGGGTTTCGTCGCTGTCGTATTATAATTTGTCAGGTGAATATAGAAAAAATATGTTTTTTAATACCTCCAGGGTACTTATTGTGGCCGTTCTTAAAGATTCTTTGCGGTCCACATCAAAGCACCCCGGGAGCCCTCCTGGTGTAGGCTCCCAGATTAGAAGCGGCTAAACCCCATCCGGTTATTCCGTGCTCCGACATCATCATCATCATCATCATCATCATCATTATCATCGTCATCATCATTTTCTTCATCCTAAATCATTGATTGAGGTTAGGGATGGTATAAGAGAATTTTCGGAGACCCAACGCTGCCCAAGACCCGTTGAGCGAAAGGGCGTTGACACCCACCAGCTATGGAATATTGAGCAAAGGGGAATTATCAAAAAAAACTGCTAGCCCAGCAGACCAGCCCCAACCTCATGGCGTTCATTTTTTTTTTCACCATTTCATCCCCCAAATCAAGAGCGTTATTAACATGTTTGAATTTTATATTTTTTTTTTATTCAATAGTTTTAATTTTTAGTTTAAATTTAAATTAATTACAGGCTTTTAGTGAAGTGAAGAGAAACGAATTCGAAGAATATGAAGACTATTAATTTTTTTTTGTAAGTTTTCGCGAAACAAAAATGATCATCAGGTTATTTTAAATCGTTTATTTTAATTCTCGTGCGGAAATTAGTTTGTTTTAAAATTCTATGGTGTACCAAAAAACCCACTAACTCATTTACAGCAACCCAAAGCAGAGATCGATCTTTCGCCGATGGACTTACAGTGAGTGATTTATTTACCTTTTACACCTGCACTGAGAAAAACTTCTCGAGTCGCACTGAATTTTTGAATTAAAAAAAAAAAAAAATGTAATTCAGTCATCCACACGAAAAAAAATAACAAGAGCACGAATTTCATTTAAATGATTTAATTTAATTTAATTAAAGTGGTGACTAACGGATACTCTATCCTTATGAATTTTAAATTTTTATCATATTTTTAATACCCTCATTTAAAATTTATTATCACCTTCATATTGATATTTACTTTTACCAAATTTTATTATATTATATATATATACCCATATTTCTTGGAACATTTACGTATTAATTTTTATTTTTATAAATTTTACATAAGTTTCCCTCTCATATAATTAGGATATTTTATTTTTATGCAAGCAAACATTTAGGAATAATGCAAAACACTTCATCAGTCATAGCCAAATTTTTTGTTAGTTTTATTCTGAATTAAATCTTATAATGAATTGAAATATCTTCTGTTTGAACTGAGCTGATGACTCCACGGTTGTAGGGTGTTCTAAGGGGTCACTAAAGCATTGCTTTATCGGACTGTGGCCAAAGGTAGGGTGGGCAGTACGCGAGCCTATTTACATCTGTGGCATCGCAAACTTTCTACTTCTCTCCTCTCTCTTTCTTTCTAAATCTATCTTTTCCGCGTCGAATTAATTCTTCCGTTCTCCCGGTTTAGTATCTAGCTATCTATCTTGTCGCCAGCACGCTCAATTCTGGACTTTATTTGATATTAAAATGTGACCGTGTTAGGATTTGTATGAAGCAAGACCTCCATCCCCAAAGCCGACGAGCTAGAGCCGGACTCTATAGCGTGCCCTCGCAAATACAAATCCTTTCGGAAAAGGGCAGAAGACCGTTACACGCTACAATTTATTATTAGTTTTTTACTTTTTTGTTTATTTTGTTTGATTTTAGTTGTTAACATTTATATGACTGGTAATGGACCGGCAAATGTTATTGCTTGTATTCTTTGTCTAACAGCACATTTTCGTACAAAATATATTTTAAAAATATTATAATTACTAACGCAATCATTAATCCAGCATGTCCGGAAATATGATGGAAATGCACATCTTTCAAGTCCTAATGATTTACTTTCATGTATTTAATTTCATTATTTAATCGTTCAATTTCAACAGTATGATTTAATATCGTTAAATTTAGCGGATCTCAAATAATCTTCGTAACTTCATTATAATATCCTATTTCAGTTGGTTTGACCGAAGAATATTTGTAATCAGCTGACCATGATTGATATCGATTAAAAGGAGAATGATACTTGCATGACTTCGACAATCTAGGAGATACTCTTCCCTTAGTACTTACTGAATTTTTACTGAGTCATCTGCTTCTTGTACACCAATTAAAGGGCAAATCTTTGTAATAGGTCTTGTAAGTGAAGCTTCTGGGGTTTTGACTTTGACAACTTTAACTCGATTGTCCTTACAATTGTACATTTCCTCTACCTTTACCATTGGCTGGGTGGCAATTTTCATCCTTCTAGAGTACTACTTGCCTATTTTCTATATTGGGGGTATCTTATCTCTTTATTATATCTTTTTCATTTATACCTTTGTTGCAGGGTATGTAAGTAGTCCTCTTTCCATTTCCTCCAAAAATGACTTTTAATTTTTTGGATTAATTTCCACCTAACTAAATCACCTATTTTCTGGTTATCATTTATAGGGTCGAGTATTTATAATGGTGGTCGTCCTATTAAAAAGGGACTAGCTGTTCATTATCTGATAGATATAGGGGTCGTGAGTTCAAATCACCTTCTATTTGGCAAGGTTGACATCTCTTCATATATCAATACACTGGCTCCAATCACTCGTTTTAAATGATATTTCATAGATTTTACGACGGCCTCCCAGATACCTCCAAAGTGAGGTCCTGCCGGGGGAATAAAATGCCAGTCAATCCCTTCTTTCTCAAATTAAGATGCAACTACAGAATTTTCTTGAATTGTCTTTGCCAGTTCTTCGTGTAACTTTTTTGCTGCACCCAAATTTATTCCATTGTCGGAATAGATATTGGCACAATTTCCTCTTCTTGCGATAGATCTCCTGAGCGCTGCAAAGAAGGCGTCAAAAGTTAAATCTTTTACAATTTCAAAGTGTATCGCCTATGGGTCCATACACATCCTTTGTATGTTTTCTGACCTCTATTTTTGGAACATCTTATATGGTCCTGCGTAATCAATTTCTGTATTTAAAAATGGGTAACAATGCCATATATTTGGGTAAATTTTAATTTCGTGCATTCATTAAATTTTTCTTTAGTGAATTCCTTAATCCAAAGATAAAATATTTTCGCTGAATGTACGTTCTTATTAAATTTATTCCACCATGCTATAATTAACAAAGAAATGTGACCTTTATCGAGTGTTTAGGTGAAGGGCCATTG